>NC_031799.1:6340296-6403302 GCF_001522545.3 Parus major | reverse complement strand
AAGAAAAGAAAAGAAAAGAAAAGAAAAGAAAAGAAAAGAAAAGAAAAGAAAAGAAAAGAAAAGAAAAGAAAAGAAAAGAAAAGAAAAGAACCCTGTTCAGATCTGAATTCTTATTTCAATGTTTTCTTTATTTTTGGCCCATGTCTAACCATCTCCAACACTGGTACCTCTTGGAACAAGATCCAGTAAAACCTTTGCTCTTCATACTATCAAATCTCCATCTGCTGTCAGATATCACTCTTTAATTTTGTTTTTACCCCTTGAGAGTTACAATTTGAGTAACAAAAGCTGTAAAAAACACAGATGAATCATACAGGCAGGTTAGGGTGAGCAGCTCTTGTATTAGTCACAAAAGCCTGAAAAATGAGATGAATTATGTGCATGCCAGTCGTTGGGAGAAGATTCATTAGACTGCTGGGCCTTGAGCTTGGTTAAAATCACGCCCTTTTAAATCACCCTGGAGAGGTTTTCTGGTGCTGGAGATAATTCACCAGAGAGTGACTGAGAGCACTGAGGTCTAGGCAGGCTCTGACACGGTCAGCAGTATGACCTTGGAAAACCCATTTCCACCTCTGTGCCTTTGTTTCCCCTCTCATCTTCTCTGTACAGCCTGTCTCTTCTCTGTACAGAGAATCTGCAGATCAAGAACTACTGCATCTTACTGGGTGTGAGTACATTGCTTGGGACCCACAAACCACTTGCAGAGAGCACCTGGAGTTGCTACCAGAAGGCAAAGGGTGCAGAGCCCACACAATGCACAAAAATGCAGAGAAACCACCAACTACCAAGGCAAGATTCCCGTTGCAAAAATCTTTCAGAGTGAAGATGTAGTGAGGGAATTACATTAGTCTTATGAATTAAACTGGGGTTTGATTAATCATCCCAACACAAACTGAAGAGAGGGAGGAAAAGGTGAGCTAAGCTCTTACCTGCCATACAGAAATGGACACTGGCCCAAAAGCTGCAGAAATTTTACAAAACTCTCAAGGAGCAACAGATATACAAGCCAGAAGCTGCATGTAACCAGCAGTCATGATGCAAGAAGCTTATTGAATGTTAACTATAAACAAATACAAAAAATGAAATTAAAGAGAGAAAAGAGTTGAGATCAATACTCTCTCAAATACCTGTCTTATCAAGCCTGGCAAGTTGATTGCAGTCCAGCCAAAATGACCTGCCGTGAATGATTCCCAATCCTTTTCTCCTTCATTTTTATTTTTTCATTCCTGAACTCAGATAATCTTTTATTGATATGATACGCGCTTGTAAGAACAATGCTGCAGAGATAGTGGGCTTGCCTCATTTCACAGGCAATGTCATATTCAGGACTTTTGCATCTTGCCCACCAAAAGTACAGAGTACACAGGCAGGATTTTTAAAGGACTCTAACCCCAAACCAAATAAGAAAGAAAGGTGTTTTTGCGCTCAGTGCTCTTAATCTGTATTGGGGGATGATCTGGCTCTTTGTTTATTACTTCCACTTTAACAAAAGGTGAATCTGAGGCTCAGAGAAGCTAAATTCAGTAGGAAAAAAACCCACCTTGTTGTCACTGAACATAATTAGTCACCATAATTAACCAGCAAGGGTAATTAACTATTGAGGCTAGGGATGGGGAAACCTCTCCCTTGCTATGAGACTTTTCAAGGCAATTAGGTACCTCTGGCTGAGCCATACGCTGTGGGACAGATGCAAGAGTCACTATCTGAAATTCAGCACTGTGTGTGAGGCCAGGAAGAAGTGTCAAAGGCTACTCCTGCCTTCAAACCTCCAAGGAAGAAGTGCAAAAGTTGGAGGTGTTGTTGCTACTTGTATCAGCCCTTTGTTTTATACTCCCAGTACAGGAGACCAGAGTTATCCACACAATTGCAGCTCCATCTCTTTTCTGACTAAGGAGCTGCAGCTTCTATACAGAGCTGGATTTTCTGAGCTTTCCATGCAGTTTTTCTCCCTTGAAATAGAAAACAAAACAAATAACTCCTCCCTGCCTCACATCTGACTCTCCAACTCAAAGGAATTTGGAAAGGGATGTCAAAGAAACCTATTCAAATGGCATTATTTGGACACAGTAACCAATCTGATTCAAACTAAATGATTACATGAATGCTTTGCATGTATTCAACAACTCATGGGCCATTGCACCCTCTAATTGTATGAGTTTGATGTGCTGAATGTTGCAAGGCAGCATCATTGAAAATCCAAGGAGCTGCACAAGGCGGAACTTGAGGTCTGAAGTACTTCAGACCTAGAGGATGTTTTGATTTGGTTCAAATTCACGCGTAAAAGTCATGGTCATGCAAAGCCTTGTTGATCCTGTGGTTGGTTGGATGTAGAGATGTTAAGGCAGAGATGGCAGAGCAGCTGCCTACAGTTGTTAGTGTTGTCAATACCTTCCTCAGTGGCCCTTTGCATATAAAGATGTTCTTCCTCACATTGTCATCAAATTCACCATTGTTCAAAATCCTCATCATGTTGTCAGTCCGTTATGCAATCTCTTTTTACCCTCCAGCTATGACCACTTATTCACCTTTAACTTCACTCACTTAGCAACACTTGCCAAGTGGAAAGTGTGGCCTCCTACACTTGATTTGCTGTCCCTAAAAGGAGCATCTTGGGCCTGCAGGGCCTAACATCTCATTAAATTCGGCCAAAGCAGGCTGAGATGAGCCAAAGGACAAAACAGTTGTCCTTCCTGAGAGGGCTACTGGACTGGGGATCAAATTTTTCTTTTCAGTCCTTTCCTACCTTTTAAATCCTTTTATCTTCCCTCACTTAGGATGAAAAACAGGAGTGAGAAAGTCCATAAAATTATCACAGAAGCTTGGAAAATAAAAGAAGCACTAAGAAGAACCTGATTAAGATGATGAGGTTGTTCTAGGAACAACCCTTCCCCAGAAAGAGGCCTGAATTTAACCAAGACACAGAGTGATGAGCTCCAAGAAAGATACCAGGTGGCATCAG
This sequence comes from Parus major, assembly GCF_001522545.3. Classification (NCBI taxonomy): domain Eukaryota; kingdom Metazoa; phylum Chordata; class Aves; order Passeriformes; family Paridae; genus Parus; species Parus major. Next base: position 6,400,343 of record NC_031799.1, on the reverse strand, counting down.
TGCATGTTTTTGTAAGAAAGGCAAATGCAGAGAGCTTGGGATCACACCTGATTCTGTTGTAGGGAGTTATAAATATGCTTGTCATTGAGCTAGGATGGTATTACCAGTGTCACTGTTGCCCAGTGGGCTGGGTAAGATACCCAAGAGCAGGTCGATTTCAAACGCTCGTGTCAGGGCCCAGGAGCACCACCCAGCTCTCAGGTGCAGGCACAAAGGGTAGGACACGAGCACCAGTCTTCGAAAATCGGTGTAGACTAAGATTGTATCACCCTGCAGTCGTCATCCTTCCAAATATAGAATGGGACTCACTGACAAGCTCAACTTATCTCTGCTGCTGACCTTTGCTGAGTTACACAATTGGTTTCCTGAACTGAAGAGGACTCAGATTCGCAGTTTACTATGCGCCAGCTGTCTCCACTTTTATGGTTTGTACTTTTACTTTATTATCTTTAATTTTCTTCTTCCAACTCTTGAGTGTGTATTAGAAAGTCAATACAAAACCTATTCCGGGCTTTTATTCTAAAATAACAGCACTAAGCTTGTTTATTTACACTGAGACAAGATGATATTTGTGACAGCCTTGTCAATAGTTCAATGGCATGACGCTAACTTTTTTCTTTAGACTCAAATGCACTTTATTTATGTGTGTTTGTCTGTCTCTCCAGATTAAGGCTTGTTTTCCACAATCAATATCAATATTCTCCAAAGAGCTAAAAAACTTCTCAGACAACAGTTGGTAAGCAAGGCATTTGGCCTTTGAGCACCTCACCCTAGGGTAAGAACATGCTGATTCCCATGAATGAAGGGTCAGCTACCCTGAATTTGCAGTTTTCAACTTAGTTGAAGAGGACTGCTTGGCAGCTCTTGCCAGTCATCAGAGATTTTTGTCTTTCAGTCCTATGCTTTAGTCTAAACTGTATATCTTTCTGCACCTCAGTTTCCCACTTGTGAAAATGGACAGATGTAAAACAGTGCATTGGTACAGACTATCTATCTGTAATATACAGATATTAGCTGATAAAGCCATCTGTATTTTCAAATTTTAAGTCTGGGAGTGAACAGAGGATCTGCATATACCCATTTTTCACAAAATCAGTGGAAAATGTCATTTAGCAGAGGCAACACCATGAAGCATTAATAGTGTATGTAATAGTTTCCCTATGATACTGAGGTTGGGGCTAAAGCCAGGAGAATGGTTGCTCATCTGAACTGTGCAAAACCCTCAAGCCTGAGGTGAGGAGTGGGTGGTTCAATTGAGGATGCTCTGCCAGCTCCCCTCTTCCTGGCTGATACAAAGAAAATCCCCAGCATATTTTGTCTCAGAGCCCCAGAAAGCTGTGATGAAAACTGGGGCACTTCTTTTGCTCTCTTTATCCTTTTTTAGGTGCAGGTTATCCATGCCTTGCAAATCCCAGACAGACAGACTCGTATTTTTATTCAGACCTGGCTAGTCTTTGAGTCACCAGTTATGGCTTTGAATTTTATTTGAACACCTTGAAGAAGAAATTAGAGTGTTACTTAAATCCAGTCCGTTTTCATTCCACATGAAATCTATGGAGAAAATTATCCCCATAACTCAAGATAACACTCACTCTAAGTCATCTGACTTTTGGGGCATCTAACCCTGATGTCCAGTTTGAACATAAACTACACCTTCCTAATCTCACTTGCTCCTGCACACTTTTCCCTGTTCTACCCAGCACACAGAAGGATTTTTGTCCCATCTGCTAGTCCAGGGCATCATTTTGGCTGAAGTTTGTCTTAGACCAGTGACCTGCTCTCAGAACTTACTGGGTTTGTGTCCTGTAGGAAGTGTTGCTCATTGCTGCTATGCCCAGAAGCAGCTGCCCTCTGGTACCAGCTCCAAAGAGCTTTTTGCCAGCTTCTGTAAGGACACTATGGAGGGAAGGTGTGCAACAAGGGCAGAGCCGGGCTGTGAATTATTTTTATTTTTGATCTCTGATTAGTGGTAAAGTGGTGCCTGGGAATAACGCGAACTGTGGAACTCAGATGTGGCTGGATGATTATTTCCCATCTCCTGTTGGCCCTAAAAGTCAATAGAGCTCCAGTACTGCCCTTCCCTGAGATTCCTCTTTCCTCTCTATAGCAGTGTGATTAAAATACCCTAGTTCAGGTCCAGCCTATTTGGATGGTGCCATGTGCCTCTTCCCTATGGATTTCTTCACTCTGGCTGCCGGCCAATCAAGTTCAGCAATCTGATCAGCTGCATGATTTAATGAACCCTGCTTTCGTGGGGAAGGGCACATTCTTTTATAAAAACTGGTGAGCTATCACATTTCACAGGATGACCTCTACTTTCATAAGATGATGGGAGAAAATTGGTTTTGGAAATCGAGGAGGATTGCATCTTGTGAAACAGAATCCAGAGAGTGACACAGAGACCACCTTTCCATTCCACTCCATTTAATTTTCAGGTTTTGGTTTTGATGGGGAGCTAAATATAGTTTGGGTCACTAGACCAGAAGCACAAATAATTAACAATGAAAGAAACCCCTCTCCAGCTCCACTCTGTGAAACTCTCACAGCAGATGTACTATGCTCAAAGGTGAATACAGAAATAAAGATTGTCCTCCACGCTCCTGCAACAGCAATCTTTGAGGGGAGAAGTGTACTTCTATTAGCAATATCCTGCAATGTTCTGTTGCTACTGGTCTTCCCAAAAGGCAGATTTGGAGTGGCAGAATGCAATGCAGTCATTGAGACTTGGACACAGAGACTATGTCTGCAGTCCAAAGTTTGGGACCCATGGAATTTTCAGGGTGCTATCCCTAATGCTTGAGGGAAATGGCAAAAAATAGTTAATGATTAGAACAAGTAGAGATTAACTTTGAGAGTTGTTTAGAGAACTTAAGAAAGATTCTCTTTCATGAGGTCATAAACTTGATGCTCTAGGTTAAATAGAGTCTGACAGGCATGTTTGTTCAGGATACATTTATTACTGAGCTATCCAGGGACATCCACAATTACTGTCAGGACTCGTCTGATGATTAAAGAGCAGAATGAGCAAAACGGAAGATTAAAGGCGCAGAACAAAGAGCAGTGATGTCTGTCTTCACTGAGGATACCCAACTGACAGGAGATTTTGAGCCATTCAGGAATCTTTGTGGGTGTGGGTGTGGGTGTGTGCATGCTGAAATTTGCTGTATATTTCTTAGACAGTGACTGCCCTGCTTCCATAACCTTTTGCACATGTAACAGACCACCGAAGGGCACAGATCCCGTGGTCTTCACCCTCGGTTCTTCAGAGATCCTGTTGTGAAGAATTTGGACACTAGCAGGGACTAGTAGAAATGCTGATCAAATATCATATTTTCTGCAATGCCTTCTGTAACCCCTACAAAATTTCTCTTTTTACTTTTAATATTCCTGGAAGAAAACCGAAAGTGGCAGAAGTACCATTACTTTCTGCTACCTAGTGTCTTTCCCCAGTATTTTCTGGCTTGCAGTTTACTCTAATCCTTTTACTGTGATGCACTAAAAAGGGTGAACACTTTTGCATGGGTGTTGTATTTGCCTTATACTGGAAGTGCAATGTCTGGAGCAGAGAGAACCTGCCAGATACCATTTGAAGTGGAGGAAAAAAGGTTTTCCTTGTGTGTGTTCATTCACTGTCCCTGCAAAGCCAGACCCACCAGGACTTTCTTCTCCTGAGGAGCTCCCTGAAGGTGACTAAAAGTGATAAAAATGTAATTTAAAATGTGAATTTCTTGAAATGTGTATAAGGGTCTGAAAGTATGGCAACTCTTATATAATCACCTATATAGGATCCATTCTGAGCAACCAAAATGAGAAGAAAAATTAAAGAAATAATGTTCAATCTGTAAATTATGAGGGGGAAAGAGGTGTCCCAAAAGTTTTATCTCTGGAAATGATGAGATGACAATGGAAAAGAGATGTTTTCTAGTACAGCTTGCAACTGAGACAATTCAGTATATCTTCACCTATTCTTTCAAAAATCCTTCTCTATCTCAAAAAAACATGTGGGGATACTCATGAAACGGCCTATTATGGACATAGCATATGAAGGGCCAGATTATTTAATTGTCTCCTAATACCTACCTATTAATTCTTCATTCCTCAAGGAATATTTTCCCTTTGTCCTTACCTAGAATGAGCCTGGAAAGCACCCTGCCTGCAAATGGGTTTGAAACAAATAGAAGAATAAAGGAAAAAGAAAATCCATGTCCCTGAAGCCTCTTCACCTGTGAACACTTTTCTTTCTGTGTGTGCATGGCTACATGTACTACAACTTTATGACTGCACTGGGTTCCCTGGGGGAGCTTCAGACTCTCTTAATGCTTATGACCACCAGTCAATTTCCATCTAGAAATAACCTCCATAGAAAAGATGAGAAATAGGCAAGGAGAAAACAAATATTCATTACTCTAGGAGTTAAAGAAACATCCATTTGGGTTGCACATCTGTAAAAGTCCAATAAATTGAAGGCAATGCACATAATTATATTACAGGCCAATCTGAAAAAAAATGATGCATTCCTCCAGAGCAATTTGCTATTGTTGGGGTTTAGAAAAATTCTCCCTTCCTGCTGCTGCCAATAGGAAAAAAAAAAACAACCCACAAAAAAAAAAAAAACCAAAACCAAAACAAAACCAAAAACAGAGAGAGAAAAAAGATACTTCTTTTTTTGGATGTTGATGATTAAATAAAAGAATGCTGAATGGCAATAGTCATTAGACCAGCAGGAGGAATAAATAAGGAACATCACTGGTAGTTGTAAATAATGGATGCCGTTTTGAGCACAAAGCAACACATCTGGTAATTATTCTCAATTCCACTCCAATTGCTTTGATTTGGCGGTGCAAGGTGCCACAATGAATTCTGCCTTTATTTATTTATTTATTTATTTGCAAATCAGTATTTAATTGTGAACTGTCTCAGAGGAATCAATGGGATTTATTGCTTCTGCCTTGTGAGGTGTGAAATGTTTGCTATTACTGAACAATGGACTAGTTTTTAATAATCTCTGCCTAATGTTCTTTTTGTTTGTAATAGGGTTGTTTTGGCATGGGCAAAAGTTGCTTTTGATCCTTCCCCTTCTCTTTTTGTCCCCTACACTTTTTGTCTTGCTGCTAACACATGCTTATGATTGCTTATTTGATATCTTATTAACATTATTTCCTTTATTAAAACAGAATTTTAACAAGACTACTCTGTTAAACCCTCTTATGTGGCCTTCTGCAAATTACTCTTAGGCAGAGGTTTTGGAGGGGCACATTTGGATCTAACCAAGGTATATTTCAGTAACCAAAAAATATTATTTTGGATGCCCATTCTTAGTCCTGATGCTTCTTTTCCATTAGGATTTGTGTTTGCATTTAAAAAGAATCCTTTCTATCTAGTCCTTCTTCTGGAATTCAAGATAAGATCCCTTTTCTCCAAAACAAAGGATAAATGAAGAAGGAAGAGATTTTCTTATCCTTTTCAGTTGTTATTAGAAAACTTTCTCTTTAAAGTAATTTGGAAGAAATTTTCATTTTTAAATGAAAACAGCTATGATTCCTAGCATTTGTGGCTGTCCCTTTCCCTTGTCAGGAATTTCAATTTAATCTTGCACATAGTATAGCCAAAATGACACCAGAGGTGATGGTGACTTGGTGACTATAATACCTTTAAAATTTCTCTGGGTTTTGGCTTCTTATCTGTGACACAGTAATAAAGGACTTTTTTTTTTTTCCCTTTTGAGTTGTCTGCTGAGATTATAACCATGCCAGGACTTCTCTTCTATTACAGTGCTTACAGTACTTAGCAGAACAGGGACACAGTCACAGTTGCTTTCTCCAGATGATACTGTAATTACCACATTAATTTGTATAACAACCTTCAATCCTCTGGCTGGGACACTCCTTCCCTTGAGCCACACTTATTCCTGTACTAAGCTGACACATCCTCCCTCCTAAGGATAGGACTCAGTTTGCTTGAGCCTGAAATCCTTTTTTTTTTTTTTTTTCTTTTTTGGAAAACAGTTATGGGGGGAGGGAAGGATATTTTATTTTTATTTTAATGAGCAAACTGCTTTTCGTTGCATTAGCCTTACTTTAAAACTAAACAAAGAAACAATCCCCCCTCCTCCAGGCCTGTAGCACGTCAGTCTGGAGCTGATCTCTGGGGAACCAGAGCCCAGGTGGTTGCAGGGACAAATTCCGAGACTGGACTGCAGCTCCCCAGGCTCCTGTGGAAACCAGCAAGTCCCAGGAACAGTCTGAGGAAAGCAGAGGGAAGGACGCTCCTGTTTTCCAGCTGTACGGACTCTGCTCCCCTGGGGATGACTGGAATACTGCCTCGCTGAAAGCCACGCTTGTGCGGAGCAGCAAAGTCGCTGGCGCTGGGCACAGCATCCCCTCTCCCTCAGGTGGCAATCACTGCACGTTCAGCTCCGCTGTGGAGCCGAGCAGGCCAGCTAATTAACACAATAAGTCATAAAGAGATGGTGCCAGTGGGGAAAATGGATTTGGGTGAGCTGTCTGTGTTTGTACCCTGCGCAGAGCTCTGTCACAAGACTGTAAGTGTATGATTAAGAATGACAAGTGTTAACCCCTCCCGTCCTGGGGTCTCTTGGCTCTCTTGCTACAGTGATTTCACTCCATTTTCTTTCTCAGAATTACAGCAATTAGCAACAGAAAAGACTTATTAATTCTTCTATCCCACACACTCACTCTGCTCCCTGGATGGAGTAAAATGAATCACTATATTCAAGCAGTTCATTGTCCAGCCAATTTTTAAAAGTCTTGAACAAAGAGGATTTCTTCAGAAACCTGTTTCATTGACTAATGGCTCTCTCTTAGCCTGATTAACTCCCATATTTGAGAGAGTAAAATTTGGGGAGGGGGTGAAACAAACATTCTTGTAGAGCACTCACCAGATCGCTCCTTGGGGCATGTGTTAACCCTTTAGTCAGCAATCATATGTGGACCAACCCTCTCTGTTCTGCCAGCTGGCTTTGGTTTTGTGTCCAATTGACATTTTCAGATCTGGCACGCAACTTCTGATGAACCACAGAGGCAAACTGGAATTTACGCTGTTGAAAAACAGTTATGTGGTAGCTGCTTTGTTTAAAACAAAAAGAAATTGGTCTTGGGGGTGTAAAGGGAGGAAAACCTCCAGAGAATGTAAATCACAGTCCTAGTGTTGTTCCATCAGCATGATTAAGCTGGGCTCAGGGATGCGTGTGGCTTGAAGACCGGAGTCACACTTTCAAGGGTTTTTGTTATGTTTTACAGTAGATGAGTGTGTGGGAAGGGAAGAAGGGAAATGAGTATTGGAGAATGGAGGGAGAAAGTATTCAGTCTGTGGATTCAGATTAATCCAAACTCTGAGGCTCTCAGACCCTTATTTCCCCCTTGGAGGAAATGAGGATAAAGACATTTCTTATGAACAGCAGAGCCAGAGGATCATCTTTGATATTATTTTTCTTGGAGCGAATGTCCCTGTTTAAATTCTACAAAATAATAATAATTGAAGACACACAGAAAAGCTAGGTAAATTCCATGCAAGCAACCCATTGGGAATGAATGCCGTGTTCAAGTAATATTTGGTTTTGCATTTGCTTTACTTCTTTTTAGCTAACATACTTAAATATCCCCTGAAGGGAAAAAAATATTAAAACCTACAGCTGACATAAAGGAAAGGATTGAAAAGAACACCTGACTAAAGTGGTTATTACTATTCACCTTGATACACACTCTCACACACACATAGATATTAATCCTTAGCAAGCTCTGTACTAGCAACTACTCTGACAGTTGAGAGGGTTCCACTTCAGTAATAAGAGTTTATTGCATTTTATCAATAACAAAATCAAAATTGCCCAGGATTGTCCTTTCAACTCCAACAGGCATGTGTGCACTCAGACATTCTGTAAAATTTTGCAGGCTCAGTAATAGTCAGAATGGTGTTGACATGATCTGTACTTGGTGTCAGGTGAGACCTTCAGGTTTGTTTTCCATCCTTGCCCATGAGAAAAATGAAAATTAGTATTAAAATGAAAGCCTGATCCTGGCAAAAGAGACAAATCCTCAGCCCACACAGAAGGATTATTTTTCTAGTTGATTATAGAAACTGAACAGTTTGGAGGAGAGAGACAACTATGTATTTTACATACAAAAATAAGGAAATAAAGATTTTCACAAGAATAGATCACTCCAGAAATTTTTATCCAACTCATTGCTTACATCACCAGAAGACAAAAAACTGTCCAAATCAAGGAATGTTGCCCATGCCAGATTCAAAGTGCTCATTGATTCTAAACCTTAAAAGTAAGTCTGAGCAAACACAACAAAAGCCAAGTGAGTAAAATATTTTTTTCCAAATATCAGCCTAATTGTATCCTTAATAAAGCAACAGACCTGGAAACGAATACAACCTTCAACTGCAAAGGTAACTAATATAGGTCACCATGGAGGAATATGTAGGGTCTGGGGCTGCAAGGCAGGACTTTAGCACTTGAGCTGGAAAACAAACTATTTCTGCAGGACTACTGCCAAGAGTGAAAAATAAGAACTATTCAAAGTTGTTCAGGCAATCTGAATAAAATTTATTGGAGGCTTAAGACCATACTAAAGCCTGACCAGTAAAAATCTAGTCTCAAAAATACTAAAGATAATTTAGGCTTGGTGAATAAGTATTCCCAATAAAATAATGATGTGCTCAATCCAATATCAGAATACGTATGGCCAAGGATGGCCTGAAGGAACGTGGTTGCTGTGGTACTGCCCCTGGTTTCCTGGCTCAGTAGTGTGTTCAAAGACTCTTAGGCTGGGAACTGGGAAGAGGAACTTGCATGGAAGGTGTAAAGGAGGTTTACAAATCTTTCCCAAGGCTCCAGGCTCTTCCCCTCTCCACGCTGTTTTAGAGACCTCTGCCAGGTACTGGATGGCACAGGGACTTCATCTGCTGTATGGACCCAGATGCATTTATGGTTCTGTCCCCTTACCACAGAACATCTCATGGGGTGGACACAGGTGGTGGACAGTGACAGTGGTGAACATTACCCTCATGGCATTCCAGAGAGCAAGACAAGTAATACTATTATTTTAACATCAGCTGAGTGCAAAGGTGATTTCCCCTTTTTGCTGGCTGTTCTGCTACATGGCAAAAGCTATAATCTGATGCTGCTTGGCTGGGACATTGCTCCCAGGTCGTTCTGCCCACAGAGAGGCTAAGCTGAAAGGAATCAAAAGGCTTAGATAACCCTGCAAACCTCTGTCCTCCCCTTGGCTTGTTTCTTCAGCAAGTCCTAGAGACACTTGAGACAGGCATTCCTCAGTGAATGAGTCCTAAATGAATCACAGTCACATGTGATTCCTAGCCTGATGCTTCACATGAGGAAAACAATATTAAGGCCAAATAATTGCACTGTAAGGGTTGGTGTGAAGAATGGTCACAGAAAGGGGCCTACCTTCAGAAAATAAATTTCATCTTTTGCATAAGACCATGCTGGCAACACCTCCCGCTGCCAAGCTGCTCCCTCTAGTCTGGTTCCCCACTTGGCACACATCCTGCTATGCAGAGGGTGGTCATGTCAGGAGAGAGCACTGTGCACAATCCTTGCAAGCAGAAATGTCCTCCTGGTGGAATTGTCTCCTCCTCCCTGTCTCTTCTCCTCTTTCCTGCTTCCATTCATTCAGGAGGGACAGAAACCAGCCTTTTTTTCAGCTTCATCCTATTGGTCTTCCATACATATAAACATAATTCTCTGGCAGGATAATGTATACCAGAGCCTGCTCTAATGTACCCCACAGTAAATCAAACTGACTTTTAAGAACTTATGTGGAGTTACTGCTTAGTCACCACCATTTAAAAAGAAGAAAGGCTGGTCCTATTCTTTTGCCTGCTTGTTATAGCTTCTAGAAATTATGGTGATATTACCTAAGAGAGAGGCAGGAAGGCAGACAGGCAGGTGAAAATATGAAAGAAAGGAAGAAAACCAAAACCAAAAGAAATAAAGAAGGTAAGAAAAAAATAAAATAAGGTATTGTACTTCCAGCAGAAAAGAATATAGAAATGAAGCCTAAGAAAAAAAAAATCCAATAATTTGACAGATTGAAAATAAACCCAATAATTTTTCTGTAAAATTGCCACTGACTTAAGATATCTAAAAGGGCATAGGACCTGAACAATGCATGTGCACATACAGCCCACAGTGTACCTAGTTATGTGCAATCCACATATTCAAATTAGTGTGATTTTCTTTGAAAGGAGGAATTAAACTGACTTTTCTTTTATCCAGAATGCTACAATGAGAACAAATAATGTAAGTACACTTGGAAAAAATTTTGATCTACAGAAATAATAGGATAGAGAATTTTCTGGTGCTTCTGAAAAGCAGTAACTCTGACATGACATTAATTTTAAGTTGTCTTTCTTTGAAACATAGGTTTCCATAGGACTGATACCAGCTGGAGGTATATTCCAGTTGTTGTTCAGTGCTGTTCTTGCAAAAAAAGTTTATATACACACACACACACACACACACACACATATATATATATATATATATATATATATTTAATGCCATTTATTCTTTGCACATTTTTAGCCAAGTCATATCAAATCTACTTCAAAATACTTTGTTAGAGACAAAGATGTTTAGTTTGTCTGTAGAATATTGCTCTGTATACTGTGAACACTTCCATCCACATACCTCTGTCCACAGGTATGTGTGGGTAATGGCCAGAAATTTGGCATCGACCCAGGAAAGCACAGGGATTTCAGAACTAAAGCTGAAGAGCCATCTCTCCTGTTGCTACATGGTCTGCCACATATCTAGAGCTTTTGAGGTCTGCTTCAGAGTGTGCCTTCCTGTTTTAAACCTAGATGCTTTGAGCAACAGCTCAGTTTTCTTTTTTCCACTGAACAAAGGGGAAAAAAAAAAATCAACGCTACTAATGCAAAAGGGTTTGGAAGAGGAATTGAAACACTCTGAACAATGTTAAATGAAATTAAGGTTTGTTCACACACGTTTCTTAATCCTGAAGTCTGTTTTGGAGACAACCTGAAGATATGATTGAGTAACAGACGCCTGTTTATTTTGGAGTATTACTTTTTATGATGCTAGACAGAAAGATTTCAAAAGACTGTACTGTTTTTCTTGTTTCCTTCAGGTACTCCTCACTGAAAAGCAGCCACCTCTGATGTTTTGTTACTTGTTAAACATTGTGCAGAAACTCTCCCCGGTGGCTTTGGCTGAGGAGGGAAGGGAAATGCAACTAGCAGGCTGACTTTTCTGCTGCATGAAGCATTGTTGAAATTAGCAGAAAGGAGCTAAGAAATCTGTCTGACATCCTGTTAAAACCAAGAAGCTGTTACTACAGGAGGCCTCTTGACAGGGTATCAGAGCTCACACACTGAAACAAGTTGCTTCATGGGCAGCCGAATGTGTAAACCCTCTTGCAGTGTCCCTACCCCCATGAGTTCATTGATGTCTAATAAAAGATGGGCTTATGAACACTAATGAGAACCCTCTGCTTTGCTTGGCTGCCTATTTTCATGAAATTTATAGGAACAGAGTAGCTTTGGGACTTCTTCCACCCCATCAACAACAGGTTAAATTACCCGGTGGGTTCAAAGCTCAGAGGAGGAACCCTTGACAGATTGACTGATAGATGGGCCCAGACATGCACATACAAACAGCTTGACTGTACAAGAATGACTTCCTTTGGCAAGAAGGATCAGGGATTTTATAGGTCCTAGCCAATAGACTGGATAACTTACAGCGAATTGCTTCATTTTGCCTTCTGAAGATGCTGCTTTAATATCAGCTCAATGGCAAAGCACTTTCTGAAGTTTTAAGACATCTCTGTAATGTCTCCCTGGGCTGAGTGTCCTTGCTGAACTTGAGAAGCTATGATACCATCACTGGCACAGGTGGCACAGCTGCAAACATGCTGAAAACAAAGGTCTGGAAAAGAAGGAGAGCTTTTCAGAAGCTTGTCCTTCATTTTAAAGGGCAAGACCAGGGCTTTGAGAAGCCAGACAATTTTTCTGAAGCACAATTCTTGTTTGTGCTGCAGGGGTATTTACTGCTCTAAGACTTCCTGGCATTTGGGTAGTTTAGGTAGAACAGATTTACATGAAAAGGGGGGAAAAAATTCAAACCTCCAAAGGAGATTTAAAAGGACAATATCCAAACTCACTGTCTGTCTGGGGGATTTTATTTGGTCAGAGCTGTTGCTGAGCCTTTTGTGACCAGATATTTGTACGTGTTATGCTGCATGTTTGCACGGCTGCACGCAGGAGATAATATAACTGACAGGAGAGTGGTGATGAATTCCTACAGCACAGAGGATGCAGGGAGGTCAGGAATGGGGCTACATCCTCTCCAGCATGATAGCACCACCTTTTCCTTTGTTTCCTGTAATACCAGCAGCAAGGTGTGCCCCATCCACAGGCAAGATGTACATGGGTGGGTGCTGTGGTGCTGAGAGGCTGGGCCCACAGGGAACTCCTCTGAAAACTCCCCAGCCCTTGCACTCCTCTTCCCTCTGATTCACTTTCTAGCACATTTACAGAAACCAGAAGACTCATGAAAATCTGGGGGGAGGAATGAGGACAAAATGAATGAAGAAGACCACATTTAAGTAGGGCGCTGAACAGGATTTAGAAGACACGACTTCATCTCCAAGATGGGTAGTGATGTGCTGTTCCCAACCACATTAGTCACAGTTCCTCAGTTTCCTTATTCATACTCTGAGCAAGGTGAAGAGGCTGATTACATCTGAAGGAGGCTTTGAGAGTCACTGACAGAGATGCAGAAGTGCTAATATTATCTACATCATCCAGCAGAGCAGCATCCATTTTAAATCCATCTTTCTGCCCTTCTTCACTGTCTGGATAAAGATGAGGCACTTTATGCTACTGCTACAGCAGTGGGGATGGGAAGGAACTGCAGTTTCACTTTGCATCCAACTCTCTTTTTGTCTAAGGTTAGGAGTGGGTATGTTCACAACAGGTACAGTATTTAAGAAATTTCCATAGGAAGCAAAGTCTAACTGCGGAAAGCTACAAGAAATGCAGGGCAGAAAAAAGGAGAAAAAAACAACTAGTTGGAAGTATACACACATGGGGATAAATCCTTCTGTAAAATTTCTATGCCAGTTTCTACTACCCTCAACTCATTCTTTTTAACACCAACTTGCCAAAATAAATGATAGTTTGCATTTTCAGTGGTTGCTTTTTTGGCTCTAACTTTTCCTCTGCTCAATTTCAGCTCTAAATACATTTGCAGGAAGGGAAATGAATGTGTGCCCTTCCTGGTAGCAAATCCAGTAACTGTCTCTACACTTCATCAGGCTGTGAAAGGCAGACTTCACACCGTGAGAAACAGTCCAGGATAAATCAGCCCATTCACTCTCTTCATTCATCTTTTAATGTCTTTTGCATGTGTTCAGATTGTATCATAGGGTAGATAATGCTGAAAGACTCTTCAATATTCGCTTTTAATTATTGGCTGTTACAATGCTCAGCTTTCAGTGAGGGAACATGATAGCTGATGAAAATTCAAATAAGCAAACACCAAAATTATGGCAAGAGGATGCCTAAGACTCAGGTTGTTCTGGAGAAACACTTCCATGGTGGTGTTGATCCAAAGCCTACTCAGACTCCAGAATTCTGATTCTTGAGAGGGTTTTGAACCAAATCCCAAATAGTTTCATGAGTTCACCTTTGTTTCAAAACCTACCTCTGTAGACTTAGGAATTTTTCCAGTGTAGAAAGAAAACCTTAAATGCATTCATAACTAAACTGGCTGCTCTGGTAGCAGAATGTCCTGCTGACAGGCAAAGCAGCTGCTTGCATGTAGAAGACAGTGTTGGGAGACTAGTTCATGCATCTAATCTGTCCCTTAATGTGTGAAAGAAGAGTCAGACATAGTCACAAAAGAGAGTGCACATCACAGCTTGTCAAGAAACCCTACCAAATCTAAGCATTTATGACCTGCTTCTGCAGGAATAGCTGATCATTTGGATTACGGACACTTAAACTGCAATTTTTCAAGGATACCAATTGGTGAAAGTGAGGATTCCCTGGATTCCCATCTTTACTCTGAAGACAAAACATATTTCATCTATTGGATCTGATGGCTCATACAACCACAGTGGGTCAAACCAAGAGTCATGTATCTGTTCATGAGACAGTGAAGAGCTATTTTCTGATTTAAGAGTAGCAGAAGTGTGTCATGCACCACTAGGCCTTTCTGTTTTTCAAGGTGCAAGAGAGGGCAGTTTCAAGCAATCTGCTTGTCCCAAGCTTCGTGTGTGACAGAGCAGCCCATGGCATTGCCCTGGTGTGGAATCAGGAATAGTCCTGCAATCCATCTGTAGTTTTTCCAGGCATTTGAAGGCAGGATCTTGAAAACAGCTGCTAGGAACAATGAAAACCTCAGGGTTGGATTGGCTTCAGAACTTTCTTTTGAACACTTCATAGGCAGGAGGACAAGCTTATCAAACAAGAGTCATGTGAAGTATAATATTCTTCCCTGGCACTGCTAAATAACAACACTTGTGATAACTCTTTCCCATTCTGCTGACTGAAATAGCAGCAGCAGGTACCTATATTCCCACTAATGTAATTCTTTCTCCTGTAGGCAATGGAAAAGGTCTCACGCAGCATACTGCCTTGCATGCTTAATCTTCACTGCACACTGAGCTACAGGGAGGTACAGATGTAAAAAGCAAGCAGTGATGTCCCAAAGGAGCCCAGAGATATGGCCAAGGTAACTCAGGCTGTTAGAGACAGAGCAGACACTTGAACAAAATGTTCAGGCTGGATCTTTAACTTCTTGGCTGTCCTTTCCTGCTGATAACAGAAGCAAATGACAGAAGGAGCTCAGCAACATCCACCAGTTTAGTAACAAACATTACTATGCTGGGAGACTGGATGGATGAGGCAGTCCCAAAGCATGGATGTGAACTAATGTCATCAGCATTGGTATAAATAGGGTGTCTGCATTTAATTAATAAATAATAGGCTACAGTGCTAATCTCCTTCTGCTAACTTTTTCTAAAGGTGCTATCTATTAATCACATGTCACTGCCAGCCTGGTCACTTCTTTTTTTAGATTCAAGACAGAATTAAAAAAAAAAACCCAAAAAAAACCCCAGCTAGAAATAAATGGATCCTAAATACAGCAGGGCAATTGAATAGCACTGCCAGCGTTATGATCCACTTCTGATTTCAATCCTTAGCTACAAGTTTTTCTCCCTAAGGACGGATATAATACTTTAAGGAGAGAGTGAAAGCTTGAGATGTTGTTAAAGGTCACCACGTTACTAATGTCTGCAAAATGGAGGATTTCTCTCTCCTGATAAGTTGCCTATGGAAATTCTGTCTCTCCACAGTGTCTGCAGACATGCAGTAACAACCATTTCCATGGTCACTGGCTGAGGCAGGTGAGACATTTCTTTTGAGTTGGACCCAGAATAACTTTCTGGAGAACACTGGACATATCTCACCTCCGTGGCACATGGTCAGCTCAGGAAGATAGAAACTGGAGAAGAACCATCTGTGTTGGTATGGACACGTGGCAAGAAGGAAATGATAGCACTGGGACCACATAGGAGGAGGCATGTTATATTTCATCCTCTGAATGGGAATACCTGCTTTCCAGGAAACTTCCCTTTTATTGTTCTGAATGAACTCTATTGCCCATGGACATGAATATTGCCACCCATTCAGTTTTAGGAGAATTATACTGTTGTGTTTTTCCAAGGGCCTCTTTAGAAAAATCTGGCAAATTTTGCCCCAGGAAAAGATTACCCCTTGTTTTTTTGTTGGGGAAACTGGGGAAAACGTACTTATTTAGGTATTTGATAGAAAAATATATCCTACTTGTTACATGCAATGGATCACTGAAATATATTCTTACTAATTGAATTGAATTATTAAAAGCTTTTTAGAAGGTTCATCTCTGCAATTCCAACCTGTTTGATATCAAAGTTGTATTGAAGCCTCTAAAGAGACATTCTCTGGCTAAATTTCTTTATTCTTCAGTCAAATACAAGCCAGAAGTCTCAGCACAGGTCACCTGGGTGAAATGTTACAGTCCATTTATGCAGAAGGTTAAATGAGATCTAACAATTTCATCTAGATCTAAACCCCATTCATTTCATTTTTCATCTAGACAGAAACACCAGAAGGATGGTTAGTGCTCCAGAATTTTGGCCTTTCCTCTCAATGTCCAGACTTCAAAAAGGAAATATTAGAGGCTCTAATAAAACCCCATTGTCTGTAATAGCAGGGAAGAGTGTGGTGTCACACACTGAGAGCAAGGAGAGACAGGGACAGTTCACTGCAGACACTGGATTTGAATTTCTGTTGTGAACATGATTTTTTGACCTCTGTTTTGTTTTAGGTGGCCTTGGTGCCTGTGAAGAGCCCTCTGTAAAGATGCAGTTGGTATTCAGGGACATCGATATCCTTGCACCCTTGTTTCCACTGCAGTGCCCACAGACCTGCCTCTCTAGCAAGTGGCGTGGTGGCGTAAGAGGCTCCTCGTTATGTCCCTCAGATATCTGCCAAACCTCAGGCTTTTCCTGCTAGGAGGCTTGTACACCAGAGGCAGCTGTTTGGTGATCACATTCACCAACCATGTGGTGTGAGAGTCTAGGAGAATGGTCCTTGTCAAGGAGGAGGCTCTGCTCTTGGCTTAAGCTCTTGTGTGTGTTATTCAGGATGTCACTTGCTTTGCATCAGAAGCTGTGTCACCAAAAGGAGCTTTGCTTGTAGGCCATCCTACTGTTTTCTTGCTCCAGACAGAACCTACCTCCACAGCCCCTGACCTCATCTACTCATTTCACTCCTAAGTGTGCAACCCAGCACAACACATTTTGTCACACCTGGGAAGACATTACATGACAACTCTGTATCCAGACACTGTCTCTGGCCGTCTTTAGAGACTAATTTTTCAAGGAAAAGATGATCTCTGTCTGCTCTGTGTTGTACAGTAAACCTGCCATCATCATTCCTGGCTGGTCCTCCAGACACTGCCACAAGAAAGATAACAAATATTTAGATTTCTGATCCAGGGAGTGGAGAGACTGTGTTGGTTTAGTCCAACCTCTAAAGTCATTATACACACACAGTCTTCATTCCCTCTTGCCTGTGGTTCTGGCCCATTCTTCCATACCTCTTTTTCATTAGCTATTCATAATAATAATAATAATGGTCATAGTCACTATGGAAAAAAAACCCCAAACAAAGGAGCAAGAAAGCAACACATCCAATGTACCTTACGTTGTGGCAATATAATTTTACCTTAGTTAGCTGTCTGCTTGGAAGTGTTAGTACTTTGTGGTTTGTAATCAATGCATCTGGCCATTTATCAGTGACTCCAGAGATGGATAAAATAAAGATTTTTGGGAATTAATTACCATTCATATGGCAGTACATGGGCAGGAAGTATTTTATTAACTATCAATTCCTGCATTCAAGGTCTGACCCTAAGAGAAAGCATTCCCTCACTAAGGGAAAGCATACGATACTTAAGTTACTTTTCCTTTATTTTTAACAGTCTTCCAGTCCTGTTCATTGGGCAGTCTCAAGTTGTTTTATGAAACTATCCTGCCCTGGCATGGAACACATTCTCCTCACTTTCCACAAGCATCCATAGGCTGCTTCTCCTATGGGAAAAAGACAGAACTGATTCCATCATAAAAGTGTAAGGAATCAGCCCCACAAAGCTGGCTCCAACTATTTGGAAGAACATCATTATTTGGGGAGATTTTCAAAGGGAATATTTAGACACCCAAGGCCCATTGACTTTATGTGAGATTTGAGCAGTGAAACACATTTGACACTTTTGAACACCTCTATTTATCTAACCAAGTTATTTCTGTGGAACTAATGATTAGAGAACCTGAGCACCTAATAATCTTTAATGCATGTATCCTTGCAGCACCAATATTATTTTATAGAAGGAAACTGGAGTCAGAGCAAGATGTTCGGCCAATTTTACGTGTATATTCAGACAGTCAAAGGTAATAATAGTCACCAGATAGAAATGGAGTGAAAATAATAGCCTGATCCTAAGTAACCTCCTCAAGGTCGAGGAGAATATCTGTGGCAAGGCAAGAATTCAAGCCTTAGTCTTCCAAGCTGCAGTCTCTTGCCCTGTGCAGATCTTTCTCTTCCTCTGTGCAGAATCAGGCTGCAAGACTGTCCTTAAAATTGAAAAGAAGGGAAACAGTCCCTCACTAATTGAAGCCAACTGTTTATCCTCCCTGGGGGAAAATGTTTCAGTGCAGTCTTGCCTTGAAAATTACCTCTCTACAAATGATATTACAAGGGACCATATTCATTTTCTATCGCAGATTCCAAAGCAAGCTGCTTTTAAAGATAAAAATATTATTCTTAATTATGAAAACACATTTTAAAGACACTGATGCTACACACCACTACTTTTCATTTCAAGTTTTGGGGAGGTTTTTTGGTTCACTTTCTGTCCTGAGAATGTGAGTGATAGCAAACTAAAATACAAGAAGCCAAAATGGAAATTGACTTTAAAGAGGAATTGAAACTGATCAGATAATATCTATTGTTCAGGCTTATAGGGATGCAATCCCTCCTATTCTTCCCCTGGTATTATGAAGCAAACATATCAATGAAGAAAGATACCTTTTCTTTTTAGGACAAACCTGCAACTTCTAAAATCCATAGTTTTTATATAGCAATTGTTATTCATAGATCTTGCCTAGGGTTTCAGAAAAGTCAAGTATCATCCTTCATATGATACAGATAGGAAACTGTGGCCTGAAAAGGTGAAAGTTGTGATTCATCTTACCTCTCTTTAGGTGTCTAAAAGTGAGATATCTAAATCTAAGTTAATTGCCATAGGTTCATTCCTGATTCAGTGAGGAGAGAGAGAAGGGAAACTTTGAAGTACCATTTATCCGATCTGTCTTAGGACAGGATAAATCATAGTCTGGAAGCTCCTCTCTCTCTCCACTGTCCATAGGAGGAGACTGGATGACTAACTTAACCTATATACTTAATATTTTTGTGATAAAGCTAGAAAAAAATGAATTCTGCCTGAAATAACATTCTAAGAACAGTGGCATAGTAGCCCTATTTAAAATTTCTTCCGTCCCTGAGTCTAACACCCTAAGAGGCCCAGATTCTGGGTAGAAGCACTAGATACAGTTTACTCACAGAGCTGAATTATTTACATAGAGAGGTTTTCTGCCTCCCAAGCTGATTTCATGTGCATACTGCAGAATATATAGCAATTGGAAAATGGTATGTCACGAAGGAGAGTTTCCAGTATTTCCAGTCTTGAAACTTCTTGCAAGCTGTGATGTTCTAATCTGAGATTTTAGCAGGCAAGAGGCAAATCCCTCCCCACTGAAATTCCAACCCAGAGAAGAAAGTTTGTGTCAAAACTGGGCTGAGCCAATCTGAGTGTCAACAGCTGAGGGTACTGCCCATGGTACAGACATTTCCTAGCTCCGGCTTTCCAGAAATACCCTGAATTACTCTAGAGTCAAGGCTATTCACAAGCCTACAATAAATGACAGTTGAGAAGAAGCAGGCAAATATCACAGAATCACAGAATATTCTGAGCTGGAAAGGACCCAAAAGTCCAACTCTTAAGGAAATGACCAATATGAGGCTCAAAACCACAATTTTGGCATTATTAGCTCTACCCTCTAACCAACTGAGTTTATGACAAAAAAAAATCCACCACTCACCATCTTCATGTGCTGAACACTGGATTTAGTTTATACCATGACAGCAGTGTAGCCATACTAGGTCTGAAAACAACAACTTTGTTTACCCAGATTCAAGGTTTCAGAAATGGTTAGGTATTTGATTGACATTGATCACACTTGGGGTTAGTTGGCTAAACAAATGCACGTTAGTTACATGTGTATGCCAGATTCATGCCACTCTAAGTTGCCAGAAAAATCTGAAATTTACACCTAGAGTAATCATGGAAGGCAGGAAAAAACCTCTGGGTACCTTCTTAGATTTTTTTGTTGTTTACTATAAAATATGCCTCTTTGTAAAATAAAGGGAAAGAACCCATACAAGAGGAGTAAGGACAAGCCCCTCACACCTAACAGGTTGGTGACTGCATAGGGGTTGTTAGAACAGCACTACTCCAAGGGCTGGATTTGGACTCATTGTAAGAACATTTTGATTATTTGTGAATGTCAGACCAAACGCTCAAGGAAAAAGCTTGGAAAATTTCAACAAGCAAATGAAATCTCTAAGGTGCAAGCATCAGTCACCCTTACTTTATTTCACATGGGCAGAAAAATGGCCCATATATTTTTTCCCCTAAAATGTTTCTTTGAAAGAACAGCAAAACATGCCTTACTTTTTTTTAAAAGGAATGCCTGTGTAACCGTAACTAGAAGTTCATCAGTGGAAAAAATACATAATAAATGGCTTGTTATTTCGACTCTTTTGTGAGACAGGTCATTAGAAACTTCATTTGTCTACACAGATTGCACTTATTCAGCTGTATTCTAATAAAATGCACATTGCTTCCAATAAAGGGAATGCATTTGCTATTGATGTGCTATAAACTACTATACAGAGAGGTGTTATTATATTCCTGTGTAATAACAAGCCAATTACAGTGATCAGCAAAACCTTTACAATAAAGTCAATGCACAAAGAGTGATTATCATAATGCATTCTAACTGTTCAGTGCCATAAATGCTTTGCAATTAATTGTGGAGCATATATATAAATGTATTATTAATGCCGTATAAAACCCCATTGACAAGCAACCTTTACATTAAGAAAAAGATACTGGGATTGTTATGTGTCCCCGAGTTCACCTAGGAGGCTGAACTGTATTTACAAAGGTAGAATTTTTTATTGGATTGTATTTTTTATTTCCTCCACTCCTCTCCTTCCACTTCTTTTTCCATTTTGCCCTGTTATTGAAGAGAACTCCAAATATCACTCTGCAGTAGGAGGGCTCTCGATCACCCACTGCAGCTGATTTTTGGCGCTGTACAAATCCTTCTGTGTACAGCTACAGGCTTTCATTGGTGCCTTAACCCTTTGACACTGACAGCCTTTGCATGAATGCCAAAGGCACTATCTACAAGAAATGAGCAAATAAAAGCATATCACAGCTCAAGCAGACAATAAAGGAGGGGTGTGAAGGAAAAGGGAATCAAAGTTACATAATTGATCAAAAGTTCTGTCGTAGCAAGAAACAGAACCAATATAAAACCTCGAGGAGATGAGCTCCCCAGTCTCTCTCTCCTCCTTCTTGTCAGTAAATTGCTAGGTTACAGACACTTTATGAAAAATGTGCAATGTGGTTTTTGGATTTTGGGTTTTTTTCCTTTTATTCCCCTAATATTTGATTTTAAAAGGTTGTCCTTAGGACATGTGCTAGAACACAATATCCTGTGGATCTTTTCCAGTTCCTATTGATGGGCACACTTCCATCGATTTCAATCACCATGGGAAGGGCAGACGTGAACAAAAGTTTGATGTCCCTTATATTCTTTCAGCATTTGACTGTGGAATGGAGCACATCAGCCTTCAGCAGAGTCATCAAATATAAAACACTACACATGAGGATCTGCTGAAGCCCTTTTTCTCACTCAGAATTAAGTTTTAACAGAGAGTGGAGAGCATGAATGGGGTCATCCATGGCCACTTTGAATTAACTGATCCATTTGCATGCTGGTACATTCCTTCTGCTTGAAAATAAAGCTTTCTGAGGACAACAGAGTGGCAGCTGTC
The DNA here is from genome assembly GCF_001522545.3 of Parus major. NCBI lineage: Eukaryota > Metazoa > Chordata > Aves > Passeriformes > Paridae > Parus > Parus major. The sequence continues at coordinate 6,378,596 of NC_031799.1, read as the reverse complement.
AGTAGGGTCATCTAGTGCTGAAATTCCACAATAAACCAAGAGATTTTGATTTCCCATTAACTGCTATCAGCACCACAACCAGGTACAGCTAGAAAGATGAGATTTCCATGAGTACTAAAATGCTTTTTCTAGATCACGTTTATTCAGGGCTGAAGAGAAAAAACACTGCATGTCATAAGGCATGCTCAGACCTGAAATAAAATCCAGTGGGCACGTTCTCAGACTGATGCTCAAGTTTGTGGGATACCTTTAGTGGCTGTTTGGTCCTGTGCCCAATTCTTTCCCTAGCCCTTGACAAGACAGACAAACAGGCTTCAAGGCACTGACATCTCTCCCAGTACTACAGCATGTCCTACAGCCATTCCTCAGGAGCCTTTGACAGTGACTCCAAGGTTTGCTGCTGCTCCTGACACTTCCCCAGCCTCTGAGACAAGAAAGCTGCCTCCCAATTTAATAACAAGATCTTTGCCTAGGTTCTTGATTTTTCATTTTATCTTTTTTTTCTTTCATTCATGAGCTCATCATCACTTTCAATAGACTATTTTGATAGAATATTAAGTTTATTTTTAACCAGTCATTCCTTCTCTTTACTGTCCACACAGACATACTGCAATTCAGCACTAGTGGGTAATATTTGATATATAATTAATGGAGGAAAAGATATTTAGATTTGATGTGAGAGTATTTTTTTCAAATGCCTCCTAAAAGAAAGGTCAAAACTAGCTCACCAGTTTTGGGACAAACCTCTGGATGAGGAGATGTATGAGACTTAGGAGGAGGTTTTGACATGGAGTGAGAAAACTTTCAAATTGCAAGAGTTGACAAGAAGGGAGAGAGATGTTCTTTAATCTGTTGTAAACACTGAGGGAAAGAAAGGATAATATGAGGCTCTGGGTGTAGAAAATTATTTTTTCAGAGGTCTTCACTCTAGACTTCATACAATTTAAAAATGCTGCTCTACAACTAGTAATCAGTAGTACAACATTTTCAGCAAAAGCTGGGATTCATGTGTGCTGTAACCATTGTAAGTCCCTGTCTGTGCCATTCTCTACCTGAGCTACAAAAGATCAATGTGAGCCATACTGCACTCAATGGATATGTGCTCTTTGGGATCTTTTGCCCAGGTCTGAGATGGGAGAAGCATATCGTCTTCCTAAATAGTTTGCCAGTGTCAACTCAGTGCTTACTCCTCCTGAATGAGTGTGTAAACCATTAGAGAAAAAAAAAAAAAAAGTCGAGCAGTTGAGGAAAAAGCTGTGGCAGGCCACAGAAAGGTAAATTGTATGGATTACCACCTTGGAAGAGGATATTCCCTTCAATGCTCTGCAGACTCTTGGGTGGGAAGTCTTTTTAAGGTAAACACTTGGAACCATCTAGTAAAGTGTCTTCCAAAGAGCTTGATGTTACAGGCAGCACATGTGGATCAGAACTAAGGAAGACATAAGAGCTACAAAGGTACAACTCTGACATGTGCATAGCCCCAGAAACCAGGGCTTGCACACAGGCACAGCCCAGCCTTCAGCAGGACAGAAGAGAAGATGCTGATCTCTGTCAAGATTTCCCTCTCCTTTCTTATCCTTAAATATCTTCTTCAGACTTTTCCGGTCTAAAGATCTGAGTAACCAACTTACTCTTTAGAAAGGGCTTCCAAGGAAGAGGGAGATCATTCCGTGTGGGACTGTCATACCAGTATAAAGCCAAATTAAGATGAAGGTAACCAGTCTTGCTTGACTGCAGCACCTAAATAGGCCTAGATCTGGGTAGTACCTGGATGGAAAACTTCCTGAGAGGTTTTGGCCATCTGCATAAGCTGTGCAATTCTGATGGGTTAAATGGAAAACAACTAACTATCAAATAGTTACTGGCACCTAGGATAGATTACTCTGCCACCCACAGCAGAGAGACAGCAAGTTAGAAACTACCTGCATGAAGTAAGAATTAGACCCAGGCTTTTGTCCCAAATGAAAACTGGGCTTAGAACATGTGGAGAGGCCATTCTGACTCCATCATCATTATTAAGTGGATGGAAGTGTATAAAAAGAAGCAGAACATTGTGCATGAGCAAGGCACACTGTTCTGCTATTAACTCTAATTCAGTTCTTGAACATTTTGCTCTGAATCCGAAACAATCCATGACCACATCCAGGAACAGGTAGAGAAATGCTGCAAGTTAGCTGAAATATGAAGTCCAATCCCTCCAGCTGCCAAACAGCAAAAAATGCCACACCTCCCTCAAACATGCATGAAAGATAATCTGCTTGAAAGCACAGGCAGAAGCTTTAGCAGATTTCTTGCATGCAGAAAACACTGCAATATGATACACCACAGCCTCTCCTGTAAACCCCTTCACACCCTCTTTTCAGGACACTACACCTTTTCAATTCTAAACCACTTTCTACTTTTCCTTTCTTTAGTCCAGGAGCTTTCTGTTTCTCTTCCATAAAATGCTGGAGGACCCCAAAGCCACCATGAAGCACATTTTCTTAGCGACATTTACAGTGAGGCAGGGCAGCACACCGTGTACATCTTTGCATGCTTTCCTTCACGGACCTTCCTCTGTCCTTTGAGAGGAATGTGGGAGCAGTGGAGCATCTAAGCATCACTAACGGACTGCAACTGGAGCAGCAGGAGAGTCCTTTCCTTTTAAAAAATGTTGCTGCCTGTGCAACGTAGTGGGACCTTGGGGCTGCGTTTATCATAGGTTAACCCTGCCAGCTGCAGTGAGAGTTGCCCAGTGAGAGCTGGAGATATTGTGGATGAAATAAGAAATGGCTCCAAACTTTTGCCCCAAACCACAAAACAGACTTGAGATCATTCTCCAAGTTTGAGAAACTTTAAGTGATGGATATCTGCAGGCTATTTTTAGAGCTTAATATCAGACAAGGAAACGAGGAAAACCACCTCCACCAAGATGAAAATATAACAAATTCTAACAGTTTAGTTGAGATTTTTGATGTTCAGAATTTTGGTGTGTAATTCTAACTTACATCCCTAAAACTGTATTGGACTAACTAATCTCTGGCAAAGCAGTTTCCATACAGTCAAGATAAAATTTGGCCAAAACACAGGCCAATGAGGGTTTATAAGATATGCTTACTAGAGCTAGACTCAATCTGATTTTTCAGAACAAAATCTGGACTTGTTCACTTTCTATCACATTCTATCAATTCTGTTAGTGTTAAAGTCTCTATAAAATCTCAAAGGACTCTGACCTTCTCATCAGGTATTTGAATCTTCATGAAATATTTTATAGAAGGAGTAGCCCTACAGAACATTTTGTATCTTCACTATGCACACACATACAAAAACAGGCAGGAATGTAAAACATAAAATCTTCCCAGTAATTCAGACTATTTCCCTAGAGAAACATATTGAGGACACATTCATTTCTTTTTCCCATGGGATTAGGCAAATGTAAATAAAGCCACTTTTTGCTTAAAAGGTTTTCATGCTTTGTCTTGCTCGTAGTACAATATGGAGATTAACAAACAAAATAATAAACCCAGAAAAACTATTAAGGGGCACTCAGCATGTCCATTTTAGTGGGTTGACTGTAATTTTTGCCAAAGGGTATATTGAACACTTTCCCAAACTTAGATGGTTTAAATTCTAGCTCACACACACTAAATGCTAACACTCCCTTTCAGTTCAGCTGAGAATTAGGACATAGGGAGGGTTAAAGACCAAAAAAATCCAGACTCCAGAGCAACAGGAGAAGCTGAGTTGAATCTGGTTGAGGGAGAGAATAAATTTGTGACTCTCATCATCTTTTACTTGTGGAAGAACTTCCTGAAAAATTTGAAGATTCATGTTTCAGCAAAATGCAATTATTTGTCCCCAAAGAATGCACAGTCTCACTTCCTCAAAATGCTGCTCACCTTTTCCAGTAAAATCCTCCAGTTTCAGAGGACACTGCGTTTTTTGTTAACACTGTGGCCTGGCACCAGAATTCCTCTTAATCTAGGATGTGTATTCCCCATAATCCAGAGTGTGGACTTTGGGCAGACCAAAGACTTGTGCTGTGTGGAAGAGCTGCTTCATCTTCCAAGCCCCTCTCCTCCCCCGTGTCCCATCCTGGTACATGGACAGGGTATAATAAGCTACAACTTAAGTTTCTTTGTTGTTTAGGTTGACCTTTATCTTGCAGCCCTAATGAAGCCTTTTGATGTGCTCCTAAAATACACAGCCTCCTTTTTAGCATTCTGTTTGCTGTGCCTGCTGTAACCGGTGGGCTCTTGAAGAACGTAAGTTCTCATACAATGCCTCCCTTGGGTGCCAATTGTTCTTTTCTCCCATAGCTGCCCTTGAGTCATGCCGTCCCCAAACATCACCAGCCCAGAAGCAGCTTGTCAGTGGGGAATTAGGACAACGTGTCTTTCACACCAATGATGAGAGCACCCGCCTAGCCTCTGCATTATCACCACCCCTGACAGAAGAAATGTATGGGAGCAGACTGGATGGGAAAAGATGAGGTTTGTGCGAGATGGGGAGATAATTAGTTAAAATACAACGGGGAGGGGACCATGGGTGTGATAATGTGGATTCAAGCTGCCACTGGAGCCCTTTGCAGTTCAAACCACAGCTACTGAAAGCAGCTGCTCTTAGCAAAGGGGTTTGAAAACCCTTCCCAGAAAGCCAGGCATGTGTTCTCTATTACTGATTTGCATTAAAAAAAAAAAAAAAAAAAAAAAAAAAAAAAAAAAAAAGGATTGGGAGCTACATACCCTGTAGGCGCACAAAGCAAATTGGCCAGCCTAATTATTATTTTTTGGTATGTCTAATTAAATGGACAAAAGGCCCTCCCTTCACTCTCGCTGTCGGCAGGAACTCTACTGGAATGTGCATAATGTCCCCTCATTTGCCCAGGCAGCTGAGCCTTTCCGTTTTCCCCTAGGAGATTGGCATTGACAACTGCCCATGGCTTACCCAATTCTACTCAGACACAGAGCCAGATCATCAGACAGGGAGGGAAAGGGGAGGAAATTGACCTGGTTCTATTAAAAACCACTGGACAATGCTGTAGGGTGTGACATGTCTTCGTTGCAAGTCAGCAATATGCTCTGGTCCTTGAATGCAGATCTTGCCAGATCCCATCAGATTCTTTTAACCAAATTTTCCCAAATTTTCTTTAGAGAGGCTCTGAAGGTGCAATATTTATCCCTGAGATTTCTGGTGTTTTTCCAGCACTCAGTTCTCCTGATGTTCAATTATATGGCATCACAGTTCTTCCTTACAGAACCTTTCTAGACCTGTGGTTTCACCAGCCTGTAACACAATCCCTTTAACTACAAGCTACGTACAAAGTCTTCCAATGACTTGAGTCACTGGAGAGTTTCAGCCTCACACTGACACAGACAAAGTCCCTGAAATCCACAGCTTTCAAATGAGAAGAAAGAGAACATGGTGCCTTTTGTCTGTGAGGCATTTTTCTCCTTTTAAGTAGCTGCTGCCAGAGATTTCCACTAATGCCAGCACAAAGACAGTCATCCCACAAATGAAGAAGAGTTTATATTTATGGTGGAAATTGAAGAGTTTTCAGACATCGAAGAGCCACATCATTACTAAATGACAAAATCTACTCCTACATTTATCTGATACATAAGCACTAGAGGTTTTTACTGAAAAGATGAGGAAAAGGCTCTCTATTCTTTTCCCAAAGAGATAGGGATGGAGAGGAAGAGAACATGTCATTATATATATGTATGTGTATATATATAAATGTACAGATACAAGAAAAAAATAGCAGGATGGTAATTTATCCAGCATAACAGACCATCTCACACTCTCTCAGTGATCTGTGTGTTTGATCTGACAAACAGGCTCCTATTAGAAGAACACGGTGAAGTATCACCACATCAGTTCAGGTAAAAAACCTTTTACAGGAAACACCTCATCACTGGTGATCTATTGAACAATCACTTAACAAAGCCTTCCAAATCCACTGTGTAGAATGGAAAAGCAAAATACCAGCTCCTGATTTCAGCTACACCTGTGCAAATCCTGAATAACTCCCTGGGTCTGAGAGAAGTCTTCAGTTTCCACAACAGGTTTATCCACATAAGCTGATACAGGTGCAGAAAACTCTGCCAGCTCAGAGTTTGCTTTTTCCAGATGTAGAGTTGTTTCAGTGCAAGCAGAAACAACATGGTCAGAGAAACCATAAAATATCTGCTTTATCCTAACCAAATTAAACTCCTTTACAGCTCAGGCTGGCAAAGGTCTGAAAAAACCTCCATTGTTGTCCACTGCTGTTAAACTTTGTTAAGTCAGTGTCTGATGCTTCACTTCTTAACGAGGCAGTTATTTGTTTCTCAGGCAATCACTGGCACCTGCCTGCCTTTTAAAATCAAATAATAATTGAATATGAGGAAAGTGTGACGAAGTAAAGGAGATTTAATAAAGAGAATCTTTGCTGCGGAGGGAATTTCTTTGGCAGTGATTACGTTACTAATTGATCAGCACATTGCCTGAGAGAAGCCAGAGACAACAATTATATTTAGCACTGTGGCTGAAAGCAATGCAGTCAACTACCTCCTCGGCTTTCGCTGTCCGCTGGCTTCACCTGGATCGGTCTGTTCATCTGTAAGGAAGAACAAAGACAGGCATGTAATTAATGGAGGAGTCAGACATTCATATACAGAGGCTTGCTTTGCTTCTTTACTGCGCGTCATAATTAGCACCAGTATTTACTCCGCAAGGGGGGAAAAAAGCAATTAGTAAACAAAGAACTAACCATGGAGTGCAGGCTGCAGCTTGGTCTGAGGCAAATAAATCAGTGCCACTCCTCTTACCTGGCAGTGGCTTTGTTGAATCACATTGGGAGAGGGATCTGACTCATTTCACACAGGTCATGAAATTTTAAACGTCATTTTTAAAATTTCTAATAGTTTCCTCTGGAAACACTGGTACGTGAGAGAAAAAGTGCCTTGTCAGAATATCAGGATCAGTGCAACTTAAATTGCAAAAATTTCTTGAGAATGGCATGGTGAAAAGGAAATTGAAAAACTAATTCCACTTCTACTGTTAGCTCAGTAGGATATTCATGTGTAACATGCAGCCTGCATTTCAAACTTGGGGAGAGGTATTTGAGTCTTATTTATCCACATGCTTCAGGAGTGCTGCATACTGAGAATTTTCTGGGAGCTGAGGGCCAGATGCTCTTTCTATTGCTTTTTCAGATATCCTTTTCCTTCCTCATATCACAATATATGTATGTTTAAAAACCTTGCCACTGTGCTGTGAATAGGTTTTCTGTTATTCAAATTATCCCTCTCACTCAACAGAATCATTTGGGACCATTAGTATCCCCAGAGCTTCTCACTCCCAGGAGAGAGGGCAACAGATGCTCACAATGCTCTTCACTGGCAGTCCCTAACATGATGTGGGTGCCTGAAGGACAGGGATGAGGATATACCACTCCTGTCAACAGCCAGAGGTGCAGATTGGACCAGAACCAGCTAAGAATTTAATCTGAAATCCCCTCCCTGCCTCGTACTCCTTTTCACACAAAGCAATCAATACCCCATACAGATGGACTATTCAAAATATCTTTCTATGTGTGACCACCTCTGAGCAGAATGAAAATATCTTTTTTGATTTGTCAGACAACAATGAAAGTACAAGTTCAAACAAGCATCACAAGGAGCATGAGGTCAGAAGGCGATAGGAATCTCCTAACATATGTCTTCCCAAAAAAAGTCAGACCACAAATTGGCTGATGAGTGTCACAGGATGCCTTCAGGGAATAATATCCATCCCTTATTTTTGGCTAATCACAGTTGGGCAGCAAGGATATTAGTTTTATTTCACCTTTTTTTTTTCTTTCTTTTTTTTTTTTTTTTTTTTTTTCTTTTTTTTTTTTTTTTTTTTTTTTTTTTTTTGCCTAATTTTTGCCTTTTTTATTTTTTATTTTTTTGGAAAGTGCTTCATAATAACTTAGATTTATTCTAATTGCTTTACACACATATTTAGTAATAACAAGTTATCAAGCTGGCTGACAAGTAGGTTAAGATGATGAAGAGCCTAGCAGATCCTGCTGTATTGTTGTCTCCAGAGGAAAATGTACTTATCCATAAACTGACTGCAGTTAGACTCACACTCTGGAAGAGAAGGATCCATGGCTACAGATGCTACTGAGCAGTTTCTGCTCTGCCCTATGCCTATATCATCCAACAAAATCCAGACAGCTGAAGTGTTAAAACCAGTAAAGAAAGGTAATAATTAAACCTTGTATCAGCCCTTCCTTCTGCCACTGCAGAGACCTGTTGCTCACATGGGTACCACAGGATATTAGCAGGGCAGGGGTGATACAGGGAGCAGCAGCAGGACAGATATCCTGCCACAGGGCTCCTTTACACCCACGTGTGAGCAGCTAGCTCACACACATTCAAAGATCTGACATCACACAGGTGAGGAGACTATGTAACGCCAAATGTATAGAAAGTGTAAATTTAAGCCACTCTTAAGCTTGGTGTTTGAGACATAAACAGTTTTTTGCAGTGCCAGTTCCTCCCTACTGTTCTCTGCCTGTTCCTCTTTGCATTTAGACTTAGCTGAGATGATCCCTGTCTTGCTTCTCATGTGCAGGACAATGAAGCCAAATTACCCAGCTGTTTCCCCCAGCTGTCCAACCTCTGACTCTTGGTGTTGGCAGCAGGTTGGTGTTGACCATCCACATACCAGTGTCTGACTGAGACCTGGTCGCTTCCAACACTTGCACCCGTATTACAAATTATGGGTTCCTGATGTGGACCCTACAGGTAATCCAACTCCTATGGTCAGGGGAGGGGGGTCAGCAGTCCCTGGTGCTCATCCCACGACAAGCAGAACCTGCATCCCAAGCAGTCAGTGAGAGAAATAGCCACAGAAGCCAGGAATTTATGGCAGGTGTGCAGAATTCAGCCTTGGGAGGCAAAGTCTGGAGTCCAAATGGACACAGCCTTGAGGTGCAGAACATCCATAAATCTACCCACATAGGTACTGATCTGAAGCATGCTAAAATCCGTGAAAACTTGCACTGAGCTCAAGTAACTTTTGGATCCAACCTTGAAAAGAACTACAGACTTCATCCTTCTTTTTGAGCTGAATGAAGTGAGTTTATACAAGGCAGAAGACATTATCAGACCCATTGGCAAAAATGAAACAAATATTTATTTGGACTTTGATTGGTTTTTTTGGTTTGGTTGTTCTGGGTTGCTTTGTGGTTTTTCTGTTTGTTTGTTAATTTATTTTGTTTTGTTTTTGGTGTTTTTGTTGTTATTGTTTTTGTTTTTCTGAGCTTGAGGAGTGAGAAAAAATAAGTCAATCCCAAAGGAAGATAAAAAATAGAGTGAAGGAATAAGCATCCAACAAAGGAAGAAAAAACTGGGGAAATTAATAAGTAAAAGGCTAGTGTAATTTAATGTACACTATGATTTATACACTTGACAATTTCTTTATAGACCAAAGAGAAAGTGCTGCCTGAACGGAGCCCATAATACAAATTGAGATCATCTTGACATGAAAGACACCAATTATAGGGAGAAACACTGAGAGGAAAATAATTAAGTTTCCTTTCTCCATCTATGGATTTTTTTTCTCACACAGACTCTCTGGGAGGAAGGACTAGTCACAGGAACCAGAAAAAGGCTAAATGGGGAAATAAAATGGCAGAACTTCCTCAGTCTGGGGAAATGCTTTCCTGGGGAGAAGGGAATTCAGATATTCAAGTTCCCTGCTTATTTTTTTTCTGGAAATTGACATAAATTAAGTGGTATGAAACCAAAGTTTGTACTCCAAAATGCAACCTTCTGAAGAGTGTTTGGGTAAATACTGATATGGACAGCTTTAATATCTGTCCTGTCCTGGTGTACCCTGAGAGTGTGTCAGGAGAAAGAATATTTGCCAGACAGAAAATCTGATTAATACAATCTAGAAATCAACTTGGGGTCTGTGGAATTACAAATGTAGCTGCAAGGTGTTATTGAAACCTGTCACTGGAGGGCTTCAAAAATGATTTGGCTACATGGGAAAAAACCTAGGACAGGCTGACCCAGCATCTGAACTGGTAGAGGGAGTGAGTGTTCTCTGTTAGGCTTTCCTGTAGGATGTTCTACATTCCTGTCCTTTCAATGGTCCTTCTTTCTTCTGCTCATGGGTGCCCTTTGTGCTCTCATTTGAAATATGACCATGCCTCCTTGTTCTGTGTTATCCCTGTTGGGATACCACTCAGAAAGGAGTAAACTGTTTTACCATTTGTTAGTCTCAAAGGCATTTCTCTCCTCTTTAAATTCTGTACCATCCTTTAAGACCTGACTAAATTTTTTTATTCTCTCCATAATATGGAGATGTCTGACTTTATGGTACCAGAATGCTCTATAGTTATAAAACCATTATAAATCAGGACAATGTTTATCCTCATTCATGATTCAGAGTCCCATTTGGCCAGGAATTTACTTTGAAGTGCTTTGCTCGACTACAATTTTGTAGCAAAGATGTGCTGAGAACCACTGAGACGCAAAGATTTAGGCAAGAGCCAAATAATTTAATTTGGATCTCTGGTTACACATATAGGCACAGTTTTCAAAGAAGTGGTGAGAGAGAGGCACACCAGAGTTTTAGTCACAACTGTGCTCCCACTGTGGAGTCAGGAAAAGCCTGTGGCTCAGGCTCCCCATCTGTTCTGGGAAGAAGTACCACTACAGCTGTGCGTAAGCCTATTTCAGGAAGAGGCTGTGTGTCCTTTTCCCACAAATGCCATAAATATTTGTGTTGATGGTGGAGTTAGAACTTCATGTGCATCACACTTTTCATTTTCCTGTGATTCTTTGCATGTTCCTCTCTGCTGAGTATCACTTTTACTATCACCTTTTCAAACCTTAGGCAAGGCGATCATACTTGATATGCTTCATATCCTTCATTTTGGATTTTCCTTCCTTTTTTTTTTTTGCCAAAAAACAGCCCATCCAAATTATGCCAGAAGTCACCATCTCACACCAAATTGCCACTGCCCCACCTACCCCCACCCCAATTCTCCCAGCAAGTAGAAACACAACATCATTTTTCATGTCCAATTACAGCCACTGTGGTGCCACTGTTAAAAGACAGCGCAGGTACCCCTGTCAAAAAGGGTTTGAGTTACAAGAAGCGATGAATTATAGCAAGCCCTTTTTCAATTCTCCACAGAAATGAAATGTCAGAGCTTGCTGCTGTATTTTTCTCAGCACCATCAGCTACAGGCCACTGCAGGAATTAGACAGGGGACAGACGCTTTTCTGCATCATGATTTTTCTTTTCCTAAGGTTGTCGTTTTTTTTCCCCCCCACAAACCTTTTTCTGCTCCCTCTGGCTTTGATATTAATTTAGAGCAGGTAGAAGGATCACCTGGGAAAGAAGAGTAGGAAGCAGAGGCAGAGGATTTCTCACTGTCTCCATCTTTCTTCCTCTCACTGTTCCTGCTATCCTTTTCCTTCTTTTCTCACCCACGTTTTCATTGCTCATCAATGTACCTTGTGTTTTTAAGTAAATCTAAGACTCTACTTGAGAATGAACAGAGATAAAAAAAAAAGAAATGGGGAAAAAAACCCCTGAAAAGATATGAAGATATCCTGAACAGCTTAAAATGTGCTCTGAGACAGGAAGAAAAAATGAAAAATGAGTAGATTACTGAAGATGAATTAAATGCCACTAATAGTTAGGAAGATCATGACCAAGAAGACAGGTATGTTGGAGATAATCTGCTGGCTCTGCTTAAAGTTGATGTCATTTCAGGAGACAAAAAGTTATTCTAGAGCTTGTGTGCTTTATAGGACCATGGAAGATTATTCTGGTGATCATCTAAATAATAATAATAGTACCAATAGTACCAATAGTAATAATAGTAATAATAATAGTAATAATAATAATAATAATATTTTCACTGTCCTTAGATGTCTCAAAGAAAAATTGAATACTCCTTGAGGACATACTGGGGGCTTTGGTTTGTATCAAAACCCATGATGAAAGGATTTCTGCTGCTCACGTTTCCAGAATTTTCCAAAGAATGTAGAAAAGGAAGAAGTGCTAACCCCTCGCAAGGCCTGTTTCCAGCTCTCTGCTGGGTTTCTGGGTGATTTTGGACACATCATTACATCTGCCTCTTTCTCAACTTTTTGTTCTACAAAAAGATATCATCATGTATTATGAAGATGGTTGATGGGAAAAAAAAGTATCTAAATTCTGGTTTCAAATAAACAAACAAACAAACTTCTGATAGTTTCTATGCTTGAATTATATGGACAGACATAATAGCAAGTACCAAGCTCTTCATGCTCAGTGCTGTTGTGTTTAGCATTGTTCAGGCATCAGCCCCCTAAATCAATGATGAAGCTCAGCTGAAACCTAATCTTGAAGGATGCCACCTAGCAGGTTTTAGCAAATGTTAATTGGGCACTCCTGCATCTCTGTAATTGCTGGTTAACTTCATGGAAAAAAAAAATCCCATCCTAGAGCAACTTCTTCCCTAAAAATAATATTAGTTCTTGATGGTCTCATGACATATGATGTCATGAGCTCAGATGTTAATTGGAGCTAGGAATAGTTTAACACCTGCTCTGAAAATTTAAGAAAATATGTTTACTATTTATTTCTTTGGTGCAACAAGATTTTCTGTTTAAAATCTCACTCCAAAACACTATGAAGAATTTCATTTTACTATTTCTGCCAGCAGAGTCTGCCATGAGTCTTTTTTGAGTCTGCCATGTGCACAATAGTAATTCCTCTGAATTCAATGCAGCTATTTATGTGAGCAAAGGTATTGGCAGGAACATGTTTGTAGGAGTGGGTCATAATTTTTAAAGCATTGAACAAAATCTGCCCTGATAGAGGGCCCTAAGGAAATGCAAAGTATATCAGTGTCAAAGTTGGAAAAGCCAAGAAAATCACCCACAATTGAATTGTGTATGTGTAATTGCAAAGTTCAAGTAAATCACTCTGTACCTGATTCTGAGTGACATAATTGAATTACAGTGATCTAAACTAGATAGCCATAAGCATGAATCCAAAGCAATCTCCTTTCTCTGAAGAAAAACAACAAAGTCAGGACTCAGGTGCTCAGCTCATGGAAATTTCTGAGCTACAGAATCTGGAAGGTTTCTTCACCACGGTTTAGCTGTGCAAGTAGACTCCTGTATTTGTCTATTTCAGCTGTAATACATAGAGAAATCTATCCCCATGGGAATAGAGGTAAGTGTCGTGTTTGCATGGGTTGATGTGTAATTACACATTAACCACATTTACTGTGGGCACTCCAAATTGATACAATGTTGGATTAATGAAAGAATAAAGAAGGGAAGTATTTTAGAAGTTTGTTTAAAAAAACAAATCAAACTAAATCACATAGGTTTACTTTGCTTGTAAATCATTTCCTCTGAAATGACTATCCCAAACCTTATTTTGGTAAAGGACTTTAATTCTTTCCCACCACCCTCTTCCCCACCTTTTGAGATGTGCCATGGATATGCGCACCAACAGATGAGATGACCTGAAATGGCAAGGTGTGAAATATGAAAAAATACCCATTGAAGGGTCTGACCTTTCCAAATCAGTCAATGTTCTGGTGCCTACCCCTGAGAATGATTGCTACCGGCCATCCCTGCTCTCTGAGAGTATTTTCTATATATCATATAAAAAACATTATAACCCATCTGTCTAACTATTGATTCATCTTTCTCCTTTTCTCCTGCGTATAGATGAACCTAGAGGGGCTCCAGTTCAGTCCATGCTCACGTTCACAAGTCTGCAGCTCCAAATACAAAACTTCTTCCTCACAGAACAGTTTTGAGTTTGAAGAAACTACAGATCTTGTAGTAATAAGCAAATAGAGGCTTTCCAATACAAAAAATCATTTGGTTTGTTCCTGGGGTAGCTGAGCATGTAGTGTTCAATCTTATGGTGTCTCTGGTTTTAAATGAAGTGGTGTGGGGTAAAGGGAGAACTCAGTCTTCAGCATGTTTGAGAACAAAATGCAGGATGCTTGGAATGAAGCCCCATTTTCCAAAATGAGAGAGTCAGGACTGACTTTTTGCTTCTTCTTTTTATTTATTTTTTAGTATTCATATCTTATAAATATTGTTTCATATGCAAATCTGTATGTGAAAGAGACAGCAGGAGAATCCCGTAAAGTTTTGGGCAGTCACACTGTAAAAATGGTGTTCAACAGGTCTATTTTCACTCACTAGACTGTGCTGCCACACAGTACCTTAGTGACTAAGGACAGAAAGATGATGTCCTGATCACCCAGACGGGTGTTTATTGCACTCATGGATCTTGCTTGGCTCCTGCACTTGACCTTTCTTTCCTGGAAAAGAAGGGTGTCTTGTGGATTAAGATGTTTGAAAATGTGTTTGTAGCCCCAGCACCCTCACATGAATGAGAAGTCCCTGAACACTTAGTGAGTACTCTCCAGCATGTAAGGAGTACCAGGACTGGCCCTCTGGTCATACTAAGCTACATAAAAAGGTCTATTTCTATGTGTATCCTGACAGCAGACGTATAACTCTTGAATGAACATGCTGCTCATTAAATCTCATTCCCTGCTGATACAATGGGCAACCACAATGTGAAGTTCTGTTCATAAACACATCAAATTCTAATATAAAACTAAGTCAGTCTTTTGCTGGCCTTTCCTCCCTTCCTCCCTAGTATCAGTAGGGAAAATTCTTCCACAATCCCATCTTCTAATTTCCCTCTTGAGTTTATTTCAAGATAATTTGAATCCAAATTTGTGCCCATACACCTTCTATTGAAAATCATTCTTCTCTATCCCTAACTTTTTCAATTGTATTTAACAATACAAACTTAGCATGTATTGAGTTGAAAGAGACATCATTCTCTTTCAGCCTACACACTGTGATCCCAAACTCCTTCAAGGCAGAGCAACAGCATAGTTATAGAATGATGGAATCATTAATGTTGGAGAAGACCTCTAGGATCACCAAATACAACTAATAATACAACACTAACAAGGCCACCACTAAACCATGCCCCCAAATGTTCCATCTATAAGTTTTTTTAACACTTCCAGGGATGATGGCTCCACCACTTCCCTTGGCAGTCTGCTCTAATGATTGACCACCCTTTTGGTAAAGAAATTTTTCTTAACAACCAACTTCAATGTCCCCTAGCACAACTTAGAGCATTTCCTCTTGTCCTATCACTTGTTATGTGGGAGAAGAGATCAACCTCCGCCTGGCAATGATCCCCTTCCAATTTTAGAGTGACAAGGTCCCCCCTGAGCCTCCTCTCCTCTAGCATATGAAGGCAGTCCATATGGATACAACAAATATAGTCTTACACTAAAGAGCATGGATCCTGGCCCTGCTGATGGCTAAATGCATGTACGAGGCATCACAGCATTTAAAGGAATGATGAGAACATGTGCTGAGGGTCCTGGATCAGTGTGTGTTCAGCTAAGGTGTTTTCAATTGTGGATCTGCCTCTGCCTGCACCTCCCAGCTGAAAGCTCTCCCTCAGACCTCACATCCCAGTGGTCCCATAGGTGCTCTTGGTGTTATTCTGCTGCTGTCTGTTGTGCAGGTGGGGTGTTCTCTGCTTGTGGGAACACCATGGTCACACAGAGCCCAGGGGACGACTTGGCAAGGACACGGGCAGGACAGCAGTCAGGTCAGAGAGACAGTTGTACTGCTGAAGGCATTGTAGACATAACCCTTGTTCCCTCACTAGGAGATGAACATCTGCTCTTGTCTCTCCCTTATCCTGAGCCCATGACCTCTGGCTATTGGAACTTTCCTGCTGTGCTCTTCCCTCACTGGGCTTTATCTCTTCTTCTGAAGCAAGACCCAAATGTTGCCTTTGCCACTAATGGTTGCTTGGCTTGACTCTGCAGACTTTAGGCAAGGCCAAGCTCCATTGACTTCAGTGCTTTGAGTGCAAAAAGACCTTGGCCACCTTCCATCCAAGAAGATTAGACCTTCTGTGCTTGTAGCTTTGTAT
The DNA here is from genome assembly GCF_001522545.3 of Parus major. Lineage (NCBI taxonomy): Eukaryota > Metazoa > Chordata > Aves > Passeriformes > Paridae > Parus > Parus major. The sequence goes on along the minus strand of NC_031799.1, from coordinate 6,362,627 downwards.
GCCTGGCCACAAAGATAAGAACCACAGCCAGCCCTTTTGCCTGTGGAGAAATGCTTTCCACAGCACTGCCATTTAACAAACAACTGAGTAAGCTGTGTAAATTAACTAGCTGCTTTCACCCACTGCCAGGACCATGAAATACAGGCTCTCTCACTGATCTAAATGTGCAGGTAGCTTCAGAGCATGACTTTAAACCCAGCCTCCCCAAGAACTGAAAGAGGTTCTCACCAGGTTAACATTGCAAGCAGGGTTTTCCTTGGGCTAGATACACCCTGATCCAGAAAGTGTTTTTCCTCCACCACTGGTCCTGCTTTCAAGGTTAGTGTGTTCAATCTCTTCCTCCTACCCTAATTTCCCTTTTTCCAAAGGTTAAAGTCACCTGCTTGGTACGGTATAACAGAGAGCAGTCCATTACCTGAGTTCTGAACCACATGAGGCCCAGACCTAAACCTATTACAAGTAGAATGCTCTGGCATTTCTGAAGCCCAAGAGCTTCCATATCAAGGTTTATCCCTATCCTATGCAGGTGTTATGGTTGTGCTCTCCTTTCAGTTTTATTAACAAACAAAGTTTAATATTTTTTTTCTAGACAGTCTGAAACAAGTCACATTTGAGCAGAAGAACCCCCAGCAGCCATGCCACCTTATCCACTGACTTGTCTAAGCTGGTTTGAAATCACACTTCAAATTAGATGTGTGAACACTTTGTTCTGATGATAAGCCCCTTTAGCTGTGCACTGGATCAGGGCTGCAGCTCCTGAGCTGGCAAAAGGAAAATAAAAAATAATTTTACAAAAAAGAAAACAAACAAGGAAAGACTCAGAGGAAGAATAAGATTATCTTAATCTTGATAGTGCCCCTTTAGAGAAAATCTTCTGTGAAGGGACTTAAGAGTATTAACTTTTTCTTCTGCCCTCCTTCACAGCTAGGAAATGCATACAGTGTGATTTTAAGCCCATCCAGATGCTCAAGTTATTCCTCAGTTTCTATAAGCAAATGAATAAGCACAAGCTGGAACCTTGCAAATTTTAGTAGAGCCGTCAAAAAGGGGGAAAACAAAAATCCATAGGTTCCCAAATATTTTAGGAATTGGGAAAAGCATGGAAAGCTTGAAAAGATCCCAAACACTGAAACAAAACCCCAAAATCATTCTGGATTTCAGACCCTCAGTGCAATTCTCTGTACCAGTTTTAGGTATCAGGCCCTCCAGTGCAAAAGGAGCTACCTCTCACTCCCATCTATGTATAACTGGTATCATCTGGTCCTATGTTTTGACAATTATCTGTAACATAATTACCAGACTGATGAGTCTCGCTGATTAATTATGCCATCCTTCAAAGTTGATCTGGGTACTTAAAATAAACAAACACCCTGGTTGGGTAACAAAGGTGATTTTCTCCCTCTGTTGCAGGCAACAAAGGCTAGCAAGCTCATTCCACTATGTAGGGATGTGGTCAGAGACTCACAGAGATTGGTTTCTGATCTGTCATTCATTTGGAGCTGCTTCTCCTCTGGTCCCTGACCGCAACCTGCCTTCCCCCCCTTCCTGAATGATAAATATTTCCCCTCTGCTGTGAGCTATCCAACAAAATTAGTGTCTGATACTAATGCTTCACTGATGCTGTCCTCCTCTAATTATGCCTAAATATTGCCTTTCTTTCTTTTCTGCCTTGAACAACCACTTTTTTCTTTTCCTTTCTGTTTTTTTTCTTTTTTTTTTTTTTTTGCATCAACATGTACCAAAGCATTAAACAAGACATTCCATTAATTTCTTCATCATCATAACTTAAGCCTGGGACATACCCTTTAAATATTCATTCAGCTATGAAAACTGGGCATTAAAATTTTAATAATGTCAAGCTCATTTGAACTGAGCTCCTGGGGGACTATTACGATACAATTAGAATAAATATGATGATTGATTTGGTGTAAAGGTTCACCTGTCCACATGTGTTAGTGGCCAGAAGCAGCGTGCCACCTCTGGCACCACAGCCAATAGCTCCAAGTTATTTAAAGTTATTTACTCCCTCCCTCATCACCCCCACTCCCACTTGCTTGAGAGCTTGACCCCCTCACTCCCTCACACAGAATGTCCAGCTTGGATAGAGCTGGAAGAGGCAAAGCAGAGGGGCATCACTAGGAACTGCATCCAGTAGCACTCTCCTCCTTCCACCCCCTCCCTGTGCTGTGGCTGACGAGGGAGCGTTGTTCAGACGCCAACAAGTTCAGCTATAAACTTTCATGGTTTGGCCATGAACCTTTTGCAGTGTGTGTGTCTGAGCTCCTGGGCTCTGCTGCTCCTGGGTGGGTGGGTAGCAAGCCCTAAGCAACACTGACATGTCCGAACCAGCTCAGAGGGGAGCAAGGATTGTGCTTCCTAGCAGGACCTGTCTGAAATCACAGCACAGAGTCTCTGAGGGGATGCTGAGAGTAAAAAAAAAAGGCAGAGGGGGAAACTGAGCAGGACATCACACTGCTTAAGGAGGCTTCTGTTTCAAATGCAGGATGTTCTCAAATGCACAGGCAGATAATTAAAAGATTTTGGTCCACTGGGTGCTGAGCATATTTGAAAATTTGGGCCAGATTGTACTTTCTCTCTCTGCAGTGTGAATTGGGTGCTACATGGTGTAAATATGAAAGGAGAAAAAATGGAGCCATCACCACTGAGAACAATCATAGAGTTTTTTTTTTTAATCATCTACTTTAAATAAACTACTCATTAATTCTTCCAATAAGGGTAAAATGCAAACCTCTCTGCATTTAAAGGTAACCCTGATCCAGCCCTGCTTGCAAGCACTGCCAGAACCTCTAGCTTTTGGGGCTTTACCATCAGTCTCCTGACATATGGTGCTTCCCTTAAATCTTCAGCTTCTGGACCTGAGCAACTTTTTAACAAGAATTTTAATTACAAAATAAAAGGAAAACCTTAATGCTCAACATATCACTCAAAGAAAACACTCAAAGAAAAAAAAAATTGAAAATATTCTCATATTTATATTATCTTATCATGCAGGATTGCTTGAGATAATTTACGCTGATGCATCTTTATGATTGGCAGTGCTAATTATTAGAAACATTATTTGATTTTCATTGGTTTCAGCTTCTTTTTTCCTCTTAGTATTTTGCTAAAAGTATAAAGTGTTCCTAAATCTGTCTCTTTCTTTTTCGAATTCAAATAAAGCACAGCTCCTTTTCCTATTTATTTCTTTATTTCTGTAGTATTTATTTCATCTTTATTTCTGTAGTATTTAGTTTTAATATTAACTTTTAGCAATACTTTGCTGTTATTTACTTTTACAGTCCTACCCCTACCCCTTCTAAAAAAATAAATAAATAATAATTCACTCAATTGCACATTACAATATGGAGACAATAAAGGGAGAAAATGGTCACTTGGTGTTGATTTTCTCTGAAGGAAATAGCAATTTGGGAAACCTTCTTACTGTGAATGCAGACTGTGGAAAGATACGGCCTTTTATGCTTTTCTGAAGTCTATTACCTATCATCTCCTTCCCCACTAAGTTTCCTCCATGGAAAAAGGGGTTAAACAGTAATCTTTACCTTCAGGGCCCATTGTGAGGATTAATTAGATACTATTCCTACAAAATTGTAAAGTTTTAAGATGCTATATGAGCTCTCACTGTTATTATAACATGCCATACCTGCATAACGTCTACCACTGCAATATTACCCCTTGGTTGTTCAAGACTACAGAACTGCTGCTTCTAATTGAGTTAATGGCTTCATAGGTTGGTAATTTAATAAAACAGACTGCTTAAACCAGCAAGGTTTTGATTAAATGGGGTGTGTGCAAAGGGGAATTTATATTTGTTAGAAGCTCTATGAATCCAAGGTATCAAGGCATGGAAAATGCTGGTATAAAAGTCCCTTACACAGAGAGGAAGGAAGGACAGAGCTGAAAGCCATGAAGTCATGGAAAATCTCGAGTTGTAAGGGACCTATAATGATCATTGTAGTGTACCTAACACTCATCTATATGACTTGGAGCATTGTTTAAATGCTCCTTTAACTATGACAGGCCTGGTGCTCTTTTGAGCCTGTCCCAGTGACCAGACACCCACTCAGTGAAGAACCTTTTCCCAGAGTTTAGGCTGAGCTTCCCCAGACACAGTTTTATTCCACGAGGGAGCTAGGAGGTCAGCATCCCTCTCTCTGCCCACCTTGAAGAAGTTGTGGGCTGTTTCACATCCTGCTACAGTCAGGTGTTCTGGGCTGGTCTCCGGGGTATGCAGAGGTGTGTGATGGTGTGCACATACAGATAAGGCACTGTGCTGCTGCCACTGCTGACTGAGACAAGCAGATCTACCTCAGATATCATGTGCCTTGCTTGACTTCAGGGAGAAATTCAGTTGTTCCTTTCCAGCTGGCCATGCCCCCGAACTTGACTCTAGTACTACAGAAAAATTTTGAAGATTTGGGGGAGAAAGTATCTCCTGAATGGAAAGACTCAGCTTGTGCTGAAATCAAAGGTACATCTTGAAATTGCCTTTCTGAAGTGAGTGCCTGGCCATGCCCATGCAGGGGAACGGGCTGCTTGGAGACCTCCAGAGGGAGCCCTTGGCTGCCTAAATTTAAACAACTAAATTATGCAAACCCAATTTCCTAGATGGAGAAATTAAGGATTTACTCCGGGAAGCCTGCTTCATTAGGTACTTAAAATGTACTCAAAAGTTAGTTACTTCAGTACACAGACTGGATCGCACCTCTGACTTCAGTGATTGTCTGTCTGCAGTGATTTTGGACTGCAGGAGTGAGCTTCCACTGCCTGCTGGAGTCAGTAGGAGAATATTGCCCTGATCTTGGAAAAGCAAAGGAAAGAATCCCCGCATTGTGACACTTTTCTGTGCTGTAAATGCCAATTCATAGCTGCTCCCTTACCACGGGTCAGCGCCATTGAGAGTTAAAATTTTATTCTTGCATCCTCTCTCAAGTGCTCCCAGTCAGGCAAATCTGAAACCAAAGCAATCCTTCCTTTCATCCCTCTGACCCTGAGAAAACAAAGAAAGCCAGGCACAGTGAGCATGGATATTTTGTGTATAAGGAACAGCACCCACAAAGCTAATGAGAAGCTTTTATGGCTGTTTGAAGAGCACTGATAGATAATCAGGAACAGGTCCAAGCCGCAAAGTTTCACCTGTCAAAAGCTGGGCAGAAACTTTCTGTAATAAGGGCCAGGCACAAAATCCAGATGCTGACACAAACACGGACATCTTAGGAGGGCATATGGCAATTGTGCAAGTGGCCAGGGTTATACCTGGCTCAGAAATCTGGCTCTGCTAAACAGGTACTCACTCCCATCTTCATCTGGCCCAGCCAAGCCCACCTGCACTTCCAGAGGCCTTCATTCATGTACAGAAAGGTGTTGGGGTCTCATCAGGGTGGGTGGGGGGTGCTGTCTGACCTTGTGGGTCCAGAGGGGCACCTGGGGCCAGGCATGAGCCCTGAGTATGCTTTTCCAGAAGGGCGACCGACACTTTGTGACTCCAAAGGACCTGATGTCAGCACTTTGGAGGGGAACAGCTGGCTCAGCAGAAAGAAAAAATAATAGGAAATTGGGAAGTCTGACATCAGATGTTTTTCCTTCTCCCTAAATGTTGTGCTCTGCTTTGCTGGCAGGTTATTGGTCCTGGTAGTTAGTTAGTCTCTAGACTGCCTTATGGCAGGGGTCAAACTCCTTAATGAAAATTATCCTCTTCAGCCTTAAAATCTGTGAACTATGCTGAAGTTCATGAAAGGTTTGTGCTCTCCTGGAGCCTCAAGTAAAGACTCAGGACAATCTGCTTTTTGGCTCCAGGTATTGTGTTTGTTCCCCACAATAATCTTATTTAGAGGATCCTCAGAGATATTTTCATTAACATTAATTTCATACCAGGCCAAAATGCCCCTGTGACAAGCTCCATTGAGCCAGTGCTGAACAAAGGAAATTCAAAATTCAGCTCCTTCACGTGAGGGGGTGTATGTGTGTGTGTGTGTGTGTGTGTGTGCACGTGCACTTTAACTGAATCATTTATGGTCAATAATGCCAGGTTATTATAGGTCAATAACTTTCCATTATTCACTAGCCTTGCTGTGCTCCCACTGTCAGGCAGCACAACGGCATGTTGGCTCTTGTGAAGCAAAAAGCTCCTGATGGGAGCTTTGGAAAAGCAAGCACGAACACAGCTTGAGCAGAGAAAAAGAAAACAGGAGAGGGAGAGAGTGTGAAAAGTTCTAGTTGCTCTCAGGAGTGTCTTGGGGAATGTGTGTGTGACATACTCTCTATTTCTCATACATGCATGCACACTCAGCCCTTAAATTCATTATTCCTATGCTCCCAGATGGTCAGATGTGAGGTAGCCCCAGATCCCTGGCCTGCATGACCACAGAGATGGTCCTGAGCAAATATTATCTCTCATTTAGGTCTACAAGGTCGGGCTTAATGCCACAGTAGCCTGTGGGTTGTCTAAGGTGGGTGTGTGTGCACAGCTAACTCTCACAGCTGCCTGCTTTGTCCTGGGTACCCGGGAGAGGAAGAGTATCAGGATTTTTTCAATTCAAGGTGCAAATGTCAACAAAGAGACAAAAATGAAGAAATCAAAAATTGCAGGACAACATGAAAATTACACTTGCCCCTGCTGCACTGGTACTAATGCTCTGCCCTGTCTCTCATGAGGAAGGTGGCCAGGAGCCTGGAACTGCAGGCATATGTAAATAATAGTCTGTCTCCGTGGAAACTGCAGGAGGCAAAAGCCAGCCCTGTGGGTTGGCAGAGACTCCTTGGTGCTCCTGCCGAGGGTCTGAGTGTGCTTCTCCCAACCAAACATTTTGAGATGACAATCTGGGACACGGGAGCTGTGGGATGGACTCATCCCTTGTAAAGGCCAACCAGTGGAATATTAACTTCTGTATGGAAAGTTGAAGTGGTCAGTAAGTAAAAGCTTGTGAGAGGACACAGGGAAGAATAATGCTGTTTTTTCACTGAAAACAGGTTATCTAAGATTTTTTTTTTTTGCCTAAAAAGCCTTTTTGGCCCTTTGCTGAGCAGTGCATTGACCCTAATTCCAGCTAGCACTGAGATGGTGCCTCATTCGTAAGACATCTTGACACTGATCACGCTGCACATGTGAAAAACTCAGCCTGGGGGAAGAATGTCAGCTTTTCCTGATGTTCCAGGTAGTGGCCACTCCTGGAGATAACATCCCTGGCAGCTTTGGCTTTTTCAACTCCCACCTCTGCACAGTTGCCATGGGCAAGGAGGAGTTAACAGGAGCTCCGAAGAGCTGGTCCATTTTGAATGTGAATAATGGGAATACTCTCCTTCAATCGGTATTCAGCACAGGGATGTACAGAGGTATAAAGTTAATCACTAGCTGGGCCACCCCTATTTCCAGAAAAAGAACTTTAATACCTTCTTTATCCAATGAAGTACCATTGTTATACCTGCATATTATGAAGGGTTTATTAAACCGGTGATAATCTATTCAAGATAAAGTGATCTGTATGGCCAACTGAGCACAGATCAGACAGAATGATGGGAGGTTATTGTTAAAATATGCAAATTCACATCCTATTGAAATGCAAACCCTCCAGATAAGATTTTTTAATAAATCTGGTCTTTTTTCACTGCATGAAGGTAACCTAATGTTTATTGACTTCAAGACCATATAATGGAACGTAATATCTATTAGTCAGATCCTTGCCTCTCTTTCGATTACTAGAGGTACATGTTCTGGCTCCCGAAGAATTTTTGTTTTATAGTTTGGTACAAAAGAAAAGAGATTAAAACCCCTGAAATTAATTAACTTCTTTTTTACACAAAGCCCCCCTTCCTCCTCAAATGCTGTCATTAGTTACTCAAGCAAAAGGAAGCAGCTGAGAAAGTGTCCACTATTTTCAGCGTTAGGAAAAATAACCAAAAGGAGAAAAGCTGTTTGGGAGCAACTGTATAGCACAAGACATAAATTAAAACTTTTGGATGCCTTCCCTGGGTTTACTATTAGCACATCAGAGAAATTTGAGTGAAGTTTCATTTCAGTCTTCTGTAAAACAGGACTATGAAACAGCTTGACCTGAATTCTGTATGTGTGTTTCTGTGTATAAGACTTGTTTAAGGCACATATTCAGTGTGTATTTATGATTTTTGGGGGTAGGGGAAGGCAGGTGGTTACAGAATCAGACACGGTTTCAGATACCAAACTGCCAGATGAAATAAAAGCTTTTATTTTAGTGAAATGCCAACACTGTGATAGCAGAAGTTGAGGACCTATTTCTACTTAAAGGTCACTTCCCCTCAAACCCTGTAAAATTTACAAGTTGTTGTAGATTGATCTGAGATTTGGTGTGTCTGGTGAAGGTGGAAGGTTTGTTTCTGATTCCAAAATGAAGGTCAACAAAGTAAAATTATCCTGAAACAGGAGCTTCCCAACTTCTTGGAAAAGCTCTGCCCATCTCAAAGAGACTTTTTAATGTTGCTGTTAGGCACTGCCAGATTTTTGTGGTCAAATCAGGACTGTGATCATGTCTAAAATGGTCTCACCCACTCAGAATTTTATTCCAGCTGGTTCTCGGTGGACACAGAGTGGTAGCAGTGAGGCAGGTAGGGCTGGGCAGGGTGAATAGTGTCCCCTGTCACTGTAGGGGATGGGGCAGGCAGCTCAGCTGTGGGCACAGATAGGAGGAGCCCAACAGGCAACAGAAGATGTGCCAGTCAGGGTGTGCAAAAAGCTGCCTGCACTTGGTTATCTGGAGCATCTCTTCCCAGCTGCGCTGTTCTGCCCACACAGGGCTACACAACAGCTCGCTGATTGACTTTTTAACTACGGCCAGAAACTTTTACAGGACTGGTCCTCTGTCCCGTTGCAGACCTCTGGCTGCCATCACAGCTGAAGAGTAACCCAAGCTAAACCCGTCTGGACACTGCCTATGAGGCTGATGGAGATGGGCATGAAACATGCTCCCTGTCTGAGTGTCTGCTGTGGGAACAGCAGTTTCCATCCCCAGTCTGCACTGCTGCCAAAACACAGACTCTCAACCCAGGCACCCTTCTCATCAGTCACTTCATTGGGTATACCACCAGTTACAAATTAGCACTTAATCAAGATAAATCCCATAGGAAGGATACGGATAATATGCAATGCATTAAGCCTGCAAATTAAGATGGTCTGATTTAGCCCCGGCTTTAAAACTCCCAAGCTTGCATTAGGACTAATGATGAATGGATGTACGTCCCTGGTTGGACAGGAGCTCTGTCAGGACAAGGCTGCCCAGCAGCGACAAAGCCAGTGCTGAACAAGTGCTCTGCTTAATGTTCATTAGGCCTTCCACACTGTCCCTGCTTGGGAATGTGCTTTCCCTTGTCATGGATGGCTGTAATAGTGACACTTCTCCAGGATCTATTGACTTATTGGTCCTGGAGTTCATTAATAAAACCTAACTGAGGGCAATGGCTGCTGGCGTCATTTGCACACTGATCAGAGTGGGGAAACTGAGGCACACAGCATCATATTTGGAAAGGCTGACCTGTACTGTGCCCAGGGCTTTCCATTCACTTGCTCTAAACAGGATCCTGCATGTCACCTTACTCAGGCAATCTCAGTCACGCTTGGGAGTCTCTTGTTCTTTCACTAATTAGCTGCAGGGACATAGGTGGCATTTCAGCTCTGAAAGTGTGGCCCATGCTAGTTAAAGCTCAGTGGCCTGAATTCTCCTAACAGATTAGTGGAGTAGCACAGCAAGGAAACTCTTCCCCACTCCATCTTGTGGGCTGCAGCACGGGTGATGCTGCAGGATTGTACCTCCAGGTATGAATACAGCAATAGCTAATGAGTGTTTTGCTCTGAGGTGCAGCATACTTTGCAAATGGAGAGTGGAAGGCTGCTTCTGTCCCTCTGTGACTGGGAACTCTGGTTAGCCTCTCTTCCTGCCTTAGCTCCTGCAAGACCTGAAACAGGCTGTTATCAGGCCTCACATCTACTATATATAGTTCAGAAATTAATCTCTGCGTGAGATCAGGGAAGAAGAAAACCCTTTATCAGCTTGTTCACCCATCAAGGTCAGGGTCCACATAGACTGGAGTTCACCAAAGTATCAGTCCTTCAAAATGCAGGGGAGCTGCTATTTTAAGGGAGGATGTAGGTGATGAAAGCTTCAAGAAGAATCAGTTTTAAGATTCACAGCTGGGGAGAATCAGCAAATGGCTATGGTCTTCCAAGGGTTAATGGGCTTTGTTCTGGCTGTAGGAGTAATTTGGGGGAGGAAAATCCTTTAAAATAACAAGCATGGCAACATCTGTGGTTTTAAAGATACTTTTCTCCAGATTTGCACTAGTGTTCAGACTTGTCACAATAGGGTATCTTTCCTGGATGTCATACTGCACTTATTACTGGGAATGACTACTTTCTACAGTGTGTCTCTACTTTATGGCTTTTTAAGATATGGATGCTGTCATCATATTCCCCAGAGATGTGTTCTGGTTCATGGAGAGGCTGTTTTATATAATCTCCTGTGAAAGATTAAAACAACAGCAGCAGATACAACAATAATACAACACACCACCTCCTGAGAAAAACTATGGAGCGGTGGCACAAGCAACAAAATCTCCTCACCCACTGCAAAGTAGCAGGCTTAATTCATGTGGTCAAACTTCACTTTCCACAGGAATATTACATCACATGGATTCCCAAGAGAACCATGCTCTCACTCAGTCCTGGGAAGAGCCTTCACCAAAGCTGCCATTTCTCCACTGCCCTCATACCCTACAGCATCTCCTCTCTCTTCTGTACTGACATCCTCCCTGCTGTCTGTCCATGCAGCAGCTCAGACCAGGTACCAGCGAGTGGAGCTCTGCCAGCCAGTGCAGCTCCTGCAACATCCTTCCTTCCTGGGCTAGAAAATGTAAAATCTCACATTTTATCCTTCTCTCTGCTCTCTGCTCTTGGCAGAGGAAACCCCAATCAAAACAAAACACAGAAGTGATGACAGGAAAGAAATTTGGGGAGAAGGCCCAATACCAATTGATAAAACACTACTGGTGAGTGCAAGGGATTACCCTGGGGTACCTCACTCTGTGATCCAGGATGTCAGCTTGCCCCAGCCTAAGCTGAAAGTAAGAGAAACTGTGCCCAGCCAGAGATGCACAGTAATTTGCCAGGAATTGCCAAGGCCAAAGGTTATCTTACCAGGTGACTTTTTCATTTCCAAACAGCACTTTAAGCTACTTATCAATAGCAAGAAGGTTGGTGTGAAGCTTATGCAAGAGTAGAAAGGTATCTTTTTTTCTTTTCCTCTGCCTTTCTTTTATTTACTTCACCTCCAAGATAAGAAGCCAATTGCCGTGGATCCAGATCCGGCGGAGCAAGAGGGCTTTGTGATGAGTGAGCAGGATTAAGGTGCCTACTTGTTAATTTTGATAATGCTGAAGATAAAGCTGAAGGAACAGGATATGTCTGTGCCCTAGGGGTGTGTGCATTTGTGTTTGTGTCTTTCTCCAGTTTGCTGGCCAGAGAAAAAGAGGCCAAGCAGCAGAGGTCTGTGTGTGTTCTTGCACTGGACTGTAACATACTTCTGTTTTCACTTCAAACCCAGATTAGCCCCATGGATTTGAAAATTTGACCATGAGCATGTGAGTTAAATCCTGAAGGAAGACTGTTCAAGCTACACAAACATTGAAATGCAAGGCTGCTGATGAGGGATGAGGGAAATGATGTAAAATGAAAGCTAAGAACCAAAGACTTGCAGTATAAAGGAACTGAAAGAGAGAGGTTGAAAAACTCTCATAAAAAAGAAGTATAACAAGTGCTGTCATGGATGATTATAAGGGTTTGAACCTGTCACCCACAGCAACAAGAGCACTGGCCTTTCTCACTTGACCTGAGGAGATAATGCTGTTAGCTGAGGTTGCAGAGGGCAGGTGATGTGTCACTGTTCAAATACAAAGCAAAGATGTCCTTTCACTCCAGATAATTAAACCAAAACATAAGCAAACAAGGCCTGAAGTTCTGGAATTGCCTGGCAAAGACCCTGAAATCCCTTAGGAAATGGTGCTGGACCTTCTCATCTTGACAGCATCTACCCATCCTTATGAAATACTATTATCTTGAGGATATTCCAGTCCCTGGTGTCCGTTTAAAAAACACCAGTCTAGACACAACCAAACTACACCCACAGCAACATCCCAAAATGTCCTGTGGTACTTTACAGTACACTGAATTCATAAGAAATTTGTGCATGTCATTGCTGAAATGCAGTCATTTATAGAAGATAACACAGCAAAAGCCATGGGAGAAGGTAAGTTCCCTTTTCAGAGGGCAGGACTGAGTTGATTATAATTTCTTTACCTATTTTGTGCACTTTCTGTGAACAATGAAATGGTTCTCTATAGCAATGAATATTCAAGAAAACCCCAAATTTCCAAGACATATATTCAAATATTAAAGGTAGATGAGTACTCCATTTTCTCACAGAGATGTGTCTGCTTATTGAATTGGGAAAATGAAACACATTCACTATATGATTTTGCTGATCAATCACAACTCACCAAAACAGCCTGGAGAGTGAATATGCATAGATAATAAATCAAATATGCAAAAAGGGACAGAAAATGCAACTTATAGCTAAGAATAATTACAAAGAATAATTGAATTAACAATTAGCCAGTCATTAATATAAATTCTTTAGGATGAGGAAATAGACAAACCAGCTATGAATATATTTAGCCTAGAAATTAGGAAGAGGATTATCTCTCATCAACAATAAGCAGTCCTAGCCTAGATGGAAAAGTGAGGAGCAAGATATAAGATCATGTTCAAGATGAACCTTGACAAGTTCATGCAGTGGTAAGGGATCAAAGCTGCTGATCCAGGAAGGTTTTACACTACTATGTGTTTCTGCCGTTTTTATATTTCTTTTGATTTTACGCCAATGCTTTCAAAGCAAGGGTGGCTCTTGCAACACTATTGTCAGTGCTGAGGATTGGCTTAGAAATAGCTCAGATTGTGAATTCTCCTCCATTTGAAAGTGAATGTTGTTCAAGCTTTCATACAAATATGGGTTGATAGAAACATAAGTTACATTTAATTATTATTAAGGTGAATCAGCACCAATTCACATGCCTCTAAAGGCAGGAGATTTAGGGAACCGATTAGCAAATGTTGTTGTTGTTTTTTTAATGATAAAAATATTGTGAGAACTGGCAGAATGGCTCAGGAGTTTCAGTTTTCAAAACCAGTTTCCAAAAACCTGAACAAAGATGTTTTGATTATCTCTTCATCTGTTCACGATACTTAGTTTTCTCATTTGAAAGTCAAATAAGCCAATGTCATTTGAAATGAGAGACACTGCCTGATGCATATGAATAGGAGTCAAGGATTTCTGCGCACACTGGTTCAGAAAGCTGCCAATTTGTGTGTGTGCAAAAGTAGTCACCACCCTCTTGACAAAGCCACTGAGTTTGAATCAGGGACCTCTGGAGCAGTGGGCTCCAGATCCACAGCTCGTCTTGAAAGGCTGGTAGGTGCCAGCTGGAAGCTTTAAAAACTCAAATCTCCTCAGAACTGGAAAGGATGGGGCTCACAGCACACTAGTTTCTGATGTTTTTAATTTCTTGCACATATTTTGGGAAGGGACAGGGAGGAGGCTTAGGAAAGGAAAGATTTTTTTCAACAAAAAACCCTAAAATGAGCAAACTATTTTTTCCAGTTTCTGGAAAACATTAAGATTATTAATATTATCCTTGAAGAATGATAACATTAGTAAATACAAAGCAATTATTCTTTTAGTTAAAAGCTGATTTTCTTTCCTGAACTAGCCTCCCCTGGTATTTCACCAGCACCCAGACAACTTTAACTTAAATAAAACAGCAATAATAAAGGCATGTATTTAATAGAATTTATTGCCTAAGAAAAGCCATGTTTCATAACCAAATGATCCCAATTTCAATCAACACTTTTTCCAGTGCTGAGCTGTTTTTATATCTTAATCCCAGTATTGTCTTTTATACTTCTGTTTCTCTGCAATGAACATCTTAATAACCATCCCCTTTCACAAGTATTCAATTAATCACAAACTCTTTCAAAGATGAAGAACAGAGAAGCAACCTTGAACCCTAAATATTTACTGTGGTGTCTGGATATCAGCTTTGAAGTATGGGGATTACATCAAATGTTGCAACATTTAAAATCCAGGGATAGGGATTTGTGGTGGAGAAATAACCTAATAATCAATACAGCACAAAAAATATAGATGGATTGAGAGATAATTCCTAGACTAAGGATTCATAACACCTTAAAAAAAATAGGGAAAAAGAAAAAGGAGGAGATGTTAAAAAGGGAAAAAGGAAATACCACTGAGATGTGTAACAGAACTGCCCCCAAGCAGAAGGCTGCTTTAAGACTTCTCTATAGGCATGATTATTCCTGGCTGGGTGAAAAGCCCCATTAAAAAGCTTTTCTGCTCCCTCCCCTGGCTATGGGATACCATCCTGAAGAGAAATCATTGACAAGCCTGTCTGTTTCTGAAAGGGTTAGTCAAACAAATTGTCTTTCTCTCCAGAGCTCCTCTCCCTGCTTCTGCCCTTTTGTCTTTCTCTTTTCTTGTTATAGTTAGAAGTGAACATTTTGGCACGTTAATTAAAAATAGTAATAGTTGCAACAGAGGAAAGAAAAGGAGGGGTAAGGTGGGGGAAGCAGAAGGGGGATGGTATCTGCAGCCCTAATTAATAGAATTACTCTCAGTTGAAAGCCAGTCTGTTGAGGACTCTTGTCCTTGAGTAAACAACTCCCTGTGTCTGCGTATGTATGTGCATATATATATAGATAAATGTACATGTAAACACAGCTATTCTGTTGCTTAGCAGCCAGTAGTGTCCTTTCATGAGAAAACAAAACACATGACAAACAGTCTCAAAAACACGAAGTTCCATGAGCATATTTCTTTTCTCGTAGCTATTCAGACAAGGTGGAGAGTGGCCCTGAAATTAATGTCTCATCCAACGGACAAAGGCAGAACTAAGCTAATTGGATTCCCATCTGTTCCAAACATAGTCTCAACATCACACAATAACAATAAATAATATGGTAATCATGGCTAACAATTAATCTTTTAGTTTAGATATTTTACAGGGTGCTGGATGGATCTTAATTTCACACAAATGTAGATTGTTGTCTGAACATATCCTCTGGACTAAAAAGGAAAAAAAAAAATAAATATCATAGCCTAACCAGTCACGATCATGTTGCTTTTTGGGAATATTTCAGGAGAGCAGAGGCTGTCTGATCTAAATGCCTCCTATAGCCAAATGCAAACCAGAATTTAATAGAATCTAATTTTGATCTAAACCCCAAATGTGAACAGAACTGTCAGAGGGCTGTGCAAAGGACACATGTGCTCCCTGTTTAAACAATTTCTGGGATGAGGAAGCACTGCATAAAACTTTCCCACTTTGCCTGGGGAGAGAAGCAGTCCCCTGGGACTCAAAGGGACTTGAAGCACACCCTTCACTTCCTCCTTCTCTCTTCATAGTGGCTTTAACTTCACCATTCTCTGGTTAGGTAGTTTAACTTCGAAATTTTTAAAACTGCAAAATATTTAACTGCAAAATTTGGGTAGCCCCAAATACTGACTTACAGTTCTGTGTTGGTGGTGCAATTGTAGTTTTAACTCAGGACTTTACAGAAATCCAGGTAGTAAAGAGCAACGAAAATCTGAGCAAATTTCTTGCAATAAGCCAGTGAGAGATTACAGAGCCAACATTCCCTGATGATGTCCAATTGGGCATGTCACTGTCCGGACAAGAAGTCCTGCTGCTGGGCATTGTTACAGGAAAACTTACACAGACACCCCAAATCCAGCTGTGACCTCAGGGGGTCTAGGTCTGCCAACAGTAATCTCCCCAGAGACATTGCATATCTCTGTGGCAGAGGTGGATATGGGATCAAGATTTTCTGTGAACTTGTGAGCTTTCCCACACATCTGTGTAAACTTCTAACATCTAAGCAGCTGCTGGCATTGAGGTGCCTTACTCTGCTTCACTACACACTCATCTCTTTTTGGCCTGATTCCCCAGCAGCGTCATTCTCTGCTCACTAGTTTTAATTCGTGCTGAAGTCAACAGAGCTATGGAAGAGAAGCAGGGCTAAGCCATGGAGTTGTTACTCCACACCAATGTGGGCTCTTAAGCATCAGCTACATCCCAAATGTGGAACAGCCACCCTTTAGCGGTGAAAGAAGTGCTCTGTGTAAGGCTATAGCTGTGAACAGATGGATAGATATAAGGTGACGTGTGGAGCTGGAACAACCAGTTAGTAAAGTTTATAAAGTACTTTGGGAGTCCATCTGGATGGATGGTACTTTATAAATGTAAGGCCATTATCAGTGCCTCCTAACAGTGCCCGACCATCACTCAGCACTTTTCGGATGGACAGTTAAAGAAAACACATAAAATATATTCCTCAGCAGATATTTCACCCAGACTCTTTTACTTGTAATAGCAGAGAGATCTGGGCTTTTATTTGTACAGAACATTCCCATTTGCAGTCACAGGGAAAAATCCACAATAGGTCAACCCATGAAGCTGTTGGATTTGTTATGTTTGAAGAATGAGGCTTCACAGCACAGCCCTGGAAATAAATGAGTGGTTTGGGAATTTGCTAATGGCAGGTCTCTTGCAGCAGTAGGGGACAGGATAACTAAAGGGATAGTAATGGGAGAAGCACAGGTTATTTTTGTGGTGGGTTTTGGTTTTTTCCCTCCCCGCAGGGGCACTACCCAGAATTAAATTCATGTTGGTAGCAAATGAAAAAAATAGATCACCATTCTGGTGACAAGGGGTGCTGTGTGTGAATATTGCACATGGGCAGCAGTTACACAAAATGCTCATTTTCCTTGTGGTCGCCCTGACTGTCCTTGGGAGTGTGGAGGAAACTGGAAGCTATTGCTCCTGCATATGACTTGGAGCCAAGCAGGATGATCACAAGGATCTCATTGAGACTCCTCCACAAGGTCGTGACGATCTTATTCCTCACAGCACTTCTTTGGCTAAAGAAATCTGGGGGACGGGTGGGTGGCTGCATTCTGGAGAAAGCCTCTCCTCTTGGGTCTTAATCACCACTTAGTGTGAAATCAAGCTGTTTCTTCGGAGAAATTTAGTGTTTGAGCTCTATGTTTTTTTCATGAAACAAATGTGGTGTCTACGGAGAATTTTATTTTTTTTTTCCCTTCAAGTCCTGAACACCCCAAAGATTTCAGTCGGGAGATGCTGCCAGAGGAAGTGTATTTTCATTTCCTATGCTGCCATCGTAGTCTGCTGTGAGATGGCTTCCCCAGATGTACTAAGCCTCTCAGGATACTTTGTAGGCAAAAGTTCCCATGATGAACTCCTTTTTTCCACTAAGACTAGAGACTATTATATGTACCATATCCATGGAGTCTAATTTAGGATTATGGGGTATGGAAGAAGATATAAGCATCAGTTACCCAAATTGTTATTCACAGCATGGTGGCCTTTTAAAGTATAAATAAATATTTATGCATTCAGTTATTATTTGTCCTAGGAATCAAAATATTCCATGGATAAATTTTAAGGACCTCATATAATTGTTTTTGTCAACTTATTTTTTTTTGATGAGGAAAGGGAGCATAAATGAAATTGTTTACATTTTTACTACAGACCTAGATTCTCTCTATTTGTGTTGCTTCTGACATGGTATTTAAACCCTCGTTAAGAGATAATGTTGCAATAAGCTGTTTCCATGCTCAAACTCAATTTCCAGCTGTAGTATCTTGGAGGACTGGTAACAGAATTTGCCACTACTTATAAAACCATCTTTTGGGGCTTGGGGATCAGTGCACTCGTATCTTCATTTCATTTTCAAAACGTGGACAGGCTCATTAACTGTCAAGATGATGTCAGCTGAGATGAAGACAGTAACTTCTCAGGGAGGTCTGCCATGAGAGACCGGCTTGAACTTGTCTTTTGACTTCTAAAAAACCTGTCCATCTGCCTTTCATTAGCCCCAGCTGAGGGATGGAATAGGGAGGAGCAGACCTATCCTGATAATAAGAGAGCTAGACATGTGGTCTAGTCTTGACTTTTTGGAACATTATTGCATTTGACTACTAGGGGACTTTATTGCACAAAAGTAGACAGGAGAGCAGACAGACTCTAAGTGTTAACAAAGACAAACAGTCAAAGTAGTAAAGCATGAAGAAGGTAACACACATGATGGCCAAACTCTCACAGGTGCAGACCCATGGTAGGAAAGGCCAGCATGAGGACATTTTCAGAGCACCCACAGGAATATCAGTATTTAGGTGCTGAGGAAAGTCAGTGCAGTGTAAAGGAGCTTGAACACCCAGAAAAGCTATTTTGATCCCACAAGGACTGCAGGAGGAGTAGTGACAGACTATATACAAGATATATACTGTATGAATGATTGCCTCCAAAGAGTACTAGGACAAAGAGAAGGAAGTCAAGGTCAAATTATTATTTTTTTTTTTCTACAGGAGCCAGACAGTTCTCAAATGGTTGATTTGAACAGCTCTAATAGAACAATGTAATTAAAACCCAACAGTCAGTGCTCAGGGAACAACATTGCTGAGTCGCTACCAATGTCTTGGCAGGTGAATATGAAGGTTCACACTGTTAATGACTAGCATTTGTAATGATTGCTTTATTTCTTTTCAGCAAATGTTCCGTTTCCTAAGGAACTCCAGGATGGAGATGGGAAATTGAATCAATGTGCATTTTGGGCTTATGCAAGGCAGTAGCCTTTAGCCTGAAGAAGATCAAGCAGATATATTTCTGCATAGATAGGCAGCGCTGGACATTGCTGTTTCAATGACTTTCACACCTGTGTCTATTAGACTCATTAATACTCAGCATTTGCATTGTAAAATGGATTCTGTACCCTCCTGTAAAGGCACAATTGCCTGCTCACCATCAGTGTCACAACCTAGGTCTCAGATTCAGCAAAGGGCTTCAGCTTTTGCCTCATTTCAAGCATGGGCACCCACCTCATTCAGCTCAGCACGACGAAAGCGTGTGTTGGACGTGCAGCGTGGGGCAGGGAGGCAGCAGATGGGGAAACTGGCACAGCAGACACTGACACAGCATGGCAGTGTCACAGACATAGCTACGTGTTTTTTGGGTTATTTATACCTGTAGGGATCAGTGAAGAGGGACTGAGGGAGATGGGGGGGAAGCAGGCACAGAAATGACAGGAGGAGGGAAGGATTGAAATCAACACATTACATGTTGAGAAAAGTTCTCTAAAGATTCCCCAGTCAGATTTGGGTATTTTTTATTCCTTTTTATTTTTATTTTTTATGATACTTTCATTCAAGTAACATTCAAATAGGATACTGAGACTGTTTGCTAGCAGGCATGCAGAAGTTTAGACATTGGAAGAAGACACCAAAAGAATAGGAATAGAAAGATGGAGAGGATGTCTTTTGGGATGACAGTGTTCTACCAAAACTAACTCTAATATGTGGAAAAAGCCCTATTTCATAACAAGCACCTGCTAGAGACAAGTGAGATACTCGAACAAGAATGTGAATGTCCCCCAGAAAGCTGAGTGCATCCTACTGTGCACAAAACAGGTAGTGCCACACTCAGAACCACTGGTGCTATCTGATTAAAGCATATTTTTTAGCAAAACAGAACAGGAGCTGCAATCATCTGCCTCATGATTCCACCCTGATCCCCACTGTGCACAGCTTCCCTAGGTCTAGGAGGCAAACAAAGCCTTCACTGTTCTGTCTTTTCAAGACTAAGTGCTCTCTTCAAATTACTTGAGAATGGATTCTGACCTTGTGCCATGTTAAATGTTAAGTCAAGCCAGTGAAAGCTGAATGTTGATACCATCATTGGGAGTTCACCCAGTCATGGAATCAAAAGTTACTTCTTGCTCCCTCAAGGTGAAAAGAGAAGATTGGTAGTGCAAGATTTAACTGGGAGGGTAGGGAGGACATTTCTCTCAGGCTTAAGAAGGCAATGAATATCCCACTGTGCATGATCTTAGAATCACAGAATCATAAAATGGTTTGGGCTGGAGGGGACATCAAAGATCATTTCATTCCAGCACCCTTGCTGTGGGCAAGGACACCAACCACTAGATTGTGCTGCTCAGAGCTCCCTCCCACCAGGCCTTGAACACTTCCAGGGATGAGGCATCCACAGCTTCTCTGGGCAACCTGTGCCAGTGCCTCAGCACCCTACAGCTCCTCTATCTCCTGGAAAATGCTGAGCACTCTCTTCTGCAGGGATTGGCTTCTTCAGGGATCTTCTGATGGGAATGACTCATGCTGGAGGTAAGACTGAACTAGTTCTGAATTGCTCTTCTGCCCCAGAAGCAAATTCCCACCAAGGTTGTACCTTCTCCTTGCCAAGAGAAGAGTGTTAAATAAAAGAAACAAATATTGATGCAAAAAATTATATACCCTAGATAGGTGATAGTAAGGAGAAGAGAGAGGAGTGTGGGGAACACAGGGGAGCCCTGCACATCCCTCATAGGAGTGAAGAAAGGAACTGAACCAAGTGCAGCAATCCACAATTTAACACTCTCCCTGCTAGATCAAGAGGGACCTCTTTGAGACACGAATGCCAGGAGCTTGTTTGCAAAGTACTTCAGCACTGACCCCAAAAGCTCCTGGGAGTATGCTGGGTACACTTTGGAGAGCCCTGCTGATGCCTAATCTCTGTGTGAAACCAGCTCTGATAAAGAGTAACTCTGGTGGCCAAAAATGATGCAGCGATTTTCAAGCAGACTACAAGCTAATCCCCGGGATCATGATTAACATGTTTATTTTGCTCAGTTAAACAGATTCTAATGTCCAGGGCTGGGCTGTAAGCATTGCTAAGAACACAGTCAGTAAGCTGCTGCTTTGGGTTGCCTTTGGTGGTCTGGATGGCCTCACCTGACTCTCTGAAAACACTGAGATTCTAGAGAGTGAGAAGGTGGGTTTCTTGCCTTTTACTCTACATATTTATTAATTTATTTCTTTGATTTCCTGGAACTAAAATCTGCTGTGGTCTCTCATTGAGCATTCTTCCTAAATATAAGACCACTGGTCTTTCTAACTAGTCAGTCACTGTCCTAGATTTAGGCAGAATATTTTCCCTCTCATTTCTCATCTAAACAAAATTTTACAGGCTAGGACAAAAAGCTTTCTTCAATAAGAAGTAGAAGAAAAGAAATAGTGAAAGATGGAGAAAATAGGTCCCGTCCTCTTGTCCAGTGGCTGCCAGGTTCTGTAGTAAAGGTTACCCATAAGACAGGAAGTAAAATGAACTTGGCCTATAGCAAATTTATTTGCTTTTTGTTCTCAGAAGAACAATTAAGCCACCTGACTTTTAAATAATAAGCAGTTCACATAACAGCCACTAATAATACAGCACACTTACCATCCATATCAGGCATTTCGCGTCTGAATGATTTGTTCTTATATGACTTATATGTTCCTGTATTTGTTCTTATATGACTTGATTTTTGTGACTTACATGTCAGCTTACATGACTAGTTGGGGGCCTGGGTGTCCCTTATTCCCCTTTATCTTTATCACCCTGGGGTGATGAGAGAAGAGGCAATAAAGACTGAATCAGCTCTCAGGAAAAGCACAAAGCAGAGTGATATCAGGACAATCAGACCTCATCTAAGGGTCATGAAGTGCAGAACAGAAAATGTTCTCTTGTACTTTCTGCGAAACACCATCCTGCCTCTGACATAGTCCAGACACTTCTGAAGCTTTCCATGTCCTTTGGATACCTTCCCACTACCAGCTATCAGAGTGTGCTGCACATGAACAGTCACTAATCACATCAGAGGAAATCTGAGCTTAATTCGAGTATCACATGCACTGCCAGGACCTTTCTTCTCATCTTTGGAGATCTGGGCAAAACAATATCTCTGCCTTCTCATGGCATCTGGTAGCCACTGACATCTTCCATGGTCCCTGGTGCTCTGCACTGTCATCTCCTGTGCTCTGCATTCCTCACCATCCATTTCCCATCACCCACAGCCAAATGACTCAAGGGTTACAGACTCAAGGAATGACAAAGGCAGAACTAATCCTGATTTGGGGCCTGAAGGTAGGTTAAACAACCTTTGTGTCACTCCATATTTAATCATTTCATGCCTTATCGTCCCAAACAGAAATTAGGAAATATGTTCCAAGTAAACAGAAAAGTAAATTGAAAATTAAGTTTTAGGGGGACTTGAATAAGTCAGGAATTTGGTCAGCATCCAGAACACTTTCTGGAAAAAGAAATGACAAAAGAGCTTTGGAAATAAAGAAAATAGATGGGATTTATCCTTGTTTCAAAATGGTATGTTTTTT